>NC_016091.4:6652840-6817956 GCF_000004515.6 Glycine max
AAGTGTGTGATCCAACTTCTTCGAAGATAAGTTCACACAAAGTCAGACGTAACATATGTGACGAAAAAGCTAATTAATTAACTGTATACATGTTATGCTCCCATTACATTTTTTATCCTAGAAGAAAAGACGCTTGGATTCAACTTTTTTGGACGTACTACATGGAGTATTATAGTACTTATAATTGAGAAAAAGAATCATAACACTTTTTAAAAAATTATATCATAATTCAATCACATAATTATGTGCGATAAATTTATTAATTTTTATAATAATTATTTAAAAATTATATTAATTATGATTTTAAATTTAACAATGTAAAAATATTTTACAATATTAATCTAAGATCATATTAAGTTCTTTATAATATTGTATAATTTAGATCTCGAGGTTAAAGAGAATCCGAACCCGAACAAATACATGAGAAAAAGACGGTTTGGATTCCAAACTATATATATATATTGTTGGGAACACAATTCTTTTTAGTGATTAGTGATCTGGTTGCCTTACTTAGCAAGAATATGAATGGCACCATGAAATTCAGCTTGCGGACAATTTAAATATCTAGTTGCTATATATAATATGATACTAATATTATACCCGAAACACTTTATTCTCATATTCTTAATATTGGACAAATGTGCTTTAAATCATGGGAAAGTTGCATCCCCACGTCTGTCTAATCAAACCTTTGAGAGCTTATAGTATAGTAGTAATGATTAAAGTTGCTGATATATATTTAATTACATGAGAAGAAGTGGAGAATATGACCCATGCTGATTCTGTGTATGTATGTATGTAAATTGCTCCATATAAAGAGAGTGAAAGCAATGATTTTTCTTCAAAAGTCACGTCCTTTGCTTTCCTATAAAAATTAAAATCAACTGTGACACACAACTAACAAAAGAAAAAAAAAATAGAGCATTCTGGTTTTCTGAATTTTTGGAATATTCTAAAATTTAATAAAAATACGTGAATCTAGCAGCACCTTCCTTAATTGAACTTAAAATAATTAAAGTCCACTCTTGTTGCCTTTTCAAGTGTGAAAAGGAAAAAGAGAAGAGCAATGCACAATACGAAACGAGACACCATTCTACACTTAGATGCCAACAAGTTCATCCCACCAAAAGAATTTTTAAAAAAAGGGAAAAGGAGGGGGAAATAGAAAATAATGGAAAAGGAAAAGGCTAACCAAGAAGAAGACATCTGATTTCTTTGTGCCTTAAAACTATACTCACACAAAGCCACGAGTTTAAAAAAAAGCGACATATTATACCTTTCATGTTTCTTAACTCAATCAAATATCAAAATCAAATGTTCCTTCTACTTTGGCCGAAAAAGCATCTTCGAAATTGGGAACAAGACAACTCATACTGATGATTAGGATACAGTAACACCAATATTACTAGTGCGAGGCAGTGCTCTGCATCCTTAATAATTCTGGTAAGAAACTTCAGAGTGAAGTTATTTCTTTCTTCGAGTATCTTTGGACTTTCCTTGGCTGCTTGTCACACTGGACGCCACATCTTGTGTCTTAATTAACATTGGTTAATTTAAGTACTTTTTTTATCCTTATGATTATTTATGTTTTGTTTTTCAAATTTTATTTGTGTTTTTTTAATGTTTGTTTAAGCATCTAAAGGAAAAAAAGAGAAGGAAGAAAGAAAAAAATGAGAGGAAATAAATTGTTTCTTTCTTCTTGGTTAGGAAATAGGCTTTTTATTTCATTTATCGATGTCTTTTTACATTGATTATCACGCATGTTGTAACCCGGAATCAAATAAATCATACATTTAGGCAGTGAGATGATTAGAACTAGTTGATGTAAATCTAACGGTTTATAAATTATTTTGATAAATTTCACTTGTCTAATTTGCTTTCAAGTGCTTAGAAGTTAGACCAGTGTTGAAGTACTTTCTGCAGCCACCGGCTTTACTTTTTAACCTTTTTTGCTCACGTCCCCACTAAATTCAATGATGATTAGATGGAATTTGTTATGGTGTTTCACTATTAACATATAAATAGGATAATCTCCGTATGCTTTCGGTTTTTAATGCATAAGAAGTTCAACCCAACAACCATATAAAATTTACTTAAGCCCTCTTAAAGTACAGGTAAGCGCACGCTGGATTCTGATTTCTTCACATAATTTATGGCGCAATCACTTTTAACCTCTTAAAACATGCATTGATAAATAATTAAATTTATTTGTCCTCATATAAACATATTAAATTTATTTTTAAAAATCAAAATAACCTTTACGTGTACTTTCATTTTTACATAATTACATATCATTCTATTTTGTAACATTTTCCTACTAAACTTACATATCAGATGATTCAGATTAACTTAATATATTTTCTTATTGAATTAATTAAATACCGAAATATTTATTCTTCCTAATTTGTTTATTTAATTCTCAAATATTTATTCAATTTTAAATATAATGAGATATTCACATCTCGTAATATAATGAGATATTTTAAATTTTATTTTTTTTAAAATGAGATATTCATAATCGAAAGTTTCAAATGATTTGTGTATTTTTATATTTTAATTCATTTTTCACTATCAATAAATAACATTTATTAATTAAATCGATCTATTCTTAATTTTTTTATATTTTTACAAGCACTTCAAAATATTCATGAAATAAACAAAAAAAAATTTACTAATTAATATTGAAAATTGAATCTTTTATCATATCCAAATCACGTAATAATATTTCTCTTAAAAATTATTAATAAATGTCTTTATGAAACTGATTTTAAAAATAAAAAAAATATATTAAATAGTCATTATATTGGAAATGAAAATTTATTTAATATTATTTTTTCTAGTCAAAGAAATAAAATATAATGTATTTGATATAAAAATACGACATTTAATACATTTAAACTTACAAAATAATATATCTTTTTAATGTGTGTGTGTGTGGCATATGCTTGGGCTGAAATTTTCCATTGATAAAATAAATTTGTCAAATGCACTCGCATCAAAGGCTAAAAGTGGTGTGGTGGTGTTGGATTAAGAACGACAAATGTCACTTAATACCACCAGAAATAATGCAGTAGGCATCAGTGATTAAAGGCTTAGGGCAAGAAATCAGGTTGACGAAGGGTTTTGATTCAATTCTATCAGAATAGAATCGTACTCGACCTAATTCAATATTTTTGTTGGATGTGACTACAAGGATGACAATTGCCCGCATGAACGTTCCAAGTCATGATAGCTTATTAACATAATTAGTGTGTACTATGTATCTGGATGTGCGTTTTTGAGAAGACCTAAAAAGGTTGCATATGAAAATTAACAAAATATTTAAACCTACCAATTGTTGTAATTAAAGTTATCCGACAATATTAATTGTGCTTAGGTAAAGTAGGCGGGGCCTGTATATACCCCAAATATTTAGTTAAATAATTATTAGTTCAGGGAAGACAGATTTTATCCAATGCCAATACTATTCACCCCCTTGTGTCATAGAATTTTCATGCTGGGATAGTGGGGATGCTTCAAAAATAGTATAACATATTGAGATTTTTTTTATATCTCATATTATAATTTTTTAAGGGCAAAAAAGCTTTATCACGAATATCCTGAATTCAGCACAAGTGCTAATTCAGGCTCCAATCTTTCATTTACCTTTGTTTGTAATTGATTGGTTTGGAAGAGTGTCATATAGCGGTGACAGTTATTTTCAGGGGCAGTGACAGGGCAAGATTGTACTGTAAGACCTTTAACACTCTAAATTAGATAGGAGCTGAATTTGGACTTAAGAGATGAGAAATAAGAATGAATGCATATCTCACAATGTTGAATTTGAAGTTGATATAACTCAAACGATGTGTCATTTGGTGAGAAGTGTAGTTGTAATTCCTTCCATTATTTTCACAATGTTAAAAAAATTGAAAGATAATTGTTAGGTTGATACAAATTATTGAGAAATAGTTATATAATATTCATCGCTTGCTCATTTGTCTTCGAAACGTCCATTATAAGCTTAAACATCAAATCAACCTACATAATTCCAGCCTCACAATTAAGTTGTGATTAAACCAAACCCTGTCCTGAAACAATAAAATAAAATTGTCAAGAATGAATTCAATCCGTTTATACTTGAATTGCAACATACAGTTCGTATTTTAACTGGAGTGATATGCATATATAACAAATTTAAGCCAATGACACAACTACGAATTCTAGTTTTTCCAAAAATGGATGAACTAAGAATTTCTCAAGCTTTCAACCCCTAATTAAAAGTTGAGCCGATGGCACAACTAATAAATTTGAATGTTGAATTGAAGAATAAACTGTGATAATAATATTTTGGCCAAGAATTGTCAACCTCAAAGGACTACGGACAAGAAGCCCCATCCCTCTCTCACCCACTCTCTACTCTCAACAAAACTGTGGCATTAATTGTACAACTATTATCCTTGTTACTAAACACCACCGTTATTTTGTCATATATCTATATGTATCCACTTGTATCCAACAAAATGTATGTCTGTTTCACTATGATGATGAGTGAGCCAGTCACAACATGTATAAATGCACACAACAACACAATTTTTTTCGAAAGACAAAGATATTTTTTTCAGGTCCAAATTGGCCATCACATTTGGTCAAATTCTCCTCTTTTTTTTTTTTCTTTCTTTTAGGGTTGTGTTTTTATGTGCGCATCTCGTGATAATTGGGGAGGAATGAAATACACAAAGATGAAAGACCCATATAATTATCCATTTGTCACAAGGAGTTTGATTTTTCTATTGTCCCTGTGTTATTTTTTTAAAATGATATCATTTTCATGATTTTTAAAACTGAATCACAATCTTAAATATTAACACAATTATTATATACGTGATATTATCGTTTTGAATGGATAACACAAAAGATAACTTAAAAAGAGACGGCAGAAAAGATAGATAATATCACAAGAGTGTGCTTCCCCTTCTAATGAAATCGGGAATGTTTTTTAGGTGAGCCTCGTGATTAATTTCTAGACATACGAATAAACTCAATTTGATAGAGATTGGACGACAAAGGATGCATAACCATTCATTTTGTGGTAACTTGTCAATTTCATATTCAGACACGTGTTCTATATATCTATACCAACCATAGTCATTTCGTTTAATCTATATGTCACGAATTTTGTTTAATAATTTGATTAGCTGAAGAACTCGATGTTAATATTTTTCTCTCTTTAATTATGCATAAAAAAAATATGAAGATACTAATTAATGAATCAAAAGTGAATTTGTTCAGTAAGAAATATTGGTAATATAATACGTACTACTGTAATTTTCAATGCACTCAAACGTGACTTATGATAAAAAGAAATTGTATAAATTTCTTCTTTAACTAGTTTTTTTAGAGTGCTGGTTAGCAAGAGTATCTTTTAAGTAATTAAAAGTATTTAATAACATTTACTTTCTCTGTCCTCCTGTTTCTTTTATAAGAAAAAAAAATTCATTCTATTTTGGTCTCAAATATAAATAAAATTTAATTATTTTTATCTTATTTAATAAGATATTTTTAAAATATCTTTCATTTAATAGAAATTTAGATTTGATATCAAATTCCAACGAATAATAATTAAAAAAATCATTTGTTTAATTAGATTGACAGAATTTAATAAATTTAAGGTTAATATTAATTAGATTGACACAATTTAACTAATTTCCTTAAAAAAAAGGTTGTAATTATTATTTTTTCTTACCAAAGAGACCGAAGGAAGTATATTAAGGTTAATATTAACAAAATCGTGATAATAATTAAGGAGCTTCCATAAATAAATAAAAAATACATTTAGTAAACTACACGACCAATAAAAACGTCTCTTGGGCAATAACCATCTATAATGTCAAGTCCAAGGGTGGCCCTCCTTTTTTCCATGTCATTTATTTATATGGCCTTCATTTGCGTATATTTATTCTCTTGATATCCTTTTCCATGATTAGGCCACTCATTGGCAATTCGGGGAGTTCAAGGGAATGTGGTATCTACTACATATTTAATGACATTGCCAATTGACAATAAACTCAAATTATTGCTTTCCCGTGACCCTACATAAATTTTAGCTTTAGTTTGAAAATTGAAAAGCGTTAACATAATTTTAACTAGAGTGATTACTCCCTACCTAAGGAGTATTAAAATTATTTTTAAATTTTCTAATAAAACATCTGTTATTACTACTTGTTTAGCATTTATAACTTACTTTCTCCTCTCAAGTATAAGTTAATTAATAGTATTATTTAATTTTATTTTTTTTAAACTACCCTTCATTAAAAAAATTATAATTGAAAATATAACCCAACTTAAATAAAGATATTTTGGGATGGATTTATTAAACATGGTGAAGTTAATTATAATTTCCTTAATTTAGACTAACATTTATTTTGTTCCTTATCGATAGATGTCATAAAATTGGTGATTTGACCAAGTCCAAACCCACTAGGCCAAAATATATAATCGTGCGAGATCGAGTTGACTCAAATTTTATTCAAATAGAAATTTTAATCGCCAAACTTAATTGTATATTGTGCCAAATTCCTTCTAATAAAAAATTAAACATATTTAATATATAATTTTTCAAAACATATGTAACTATATAAAATAAATAAAAATAAAAATGTTTAATAAGATCAGGTCAAATAAGTCCAATTTTTTTTTTCAGGACTCTTTTCATAACTCACCTTACCCATCGAGCCAATTAGGCTGGGCCAAATACGGCTGTATATTTCATGCTTGTTATTCAAGAAACTTACTCGACTCCAGAATGATGATTTCTCATGGTGATTAGAGGAAGATATTTGTTGTCTATAATAATCCAATCTATTTGAAGTAAAAATGTCTTTCATGTATAATATTTGTGATCTATAAAAAAAAATTAAACAAGGTAAGTGTTATCATACACTAACTTAATACAAAAGAAAAGTGACTATTTTTGTTTGCATTATTTTAGTTTTTTAATTGTTATGAGGACTCTTACAAGCGTATAAAAATCATATGCTAATTGTAAATTAAAATATTAGTCTTTAGACTTGTGTCTCTTAATATAAATTTTGTCCACCGAAAATGAATTTAAAAAGTTTACGGAGTATCATGGATGAGCAACTTACACAAGTCACATAAACTAATTAATGGAAAAACTTAAAAAAAATTAAAATAGAGAACATGTACCATTTAAAATGAAAACATTTACAATCACTAGATCATCAGAGAACGAGTTTGAAATCAAAATCTAACGAAAGGATCAGGAATAAGTTAAGTTACTCTCATTCAAATTATAATTTACTAGATAGGGATAGATGTAAGCTCGGACAAAGCATGCAATTATTAAGTGTTGAAATTGCTACAGTTTTAAGTCTTTGTAACCAAAACTTTTGGATACCTCTCTTCTTTTTTACTTTATTTGAAGAGTAAGTTTTAAATATTTCATATAATATTTTTTAATAAAATGCAATTAAATAAATTTGATGATACAATATGTGACATGGTTCTGATAATTTTATAATATAAAAAAAACATTTATATGCATGGAATTTTAGTTAGCATTTCTTTTTCTACTATCAGTGATTCATATTGTAATTGTTATTTTTTTAATCATCAATCGTAAATGTATTTTATCATCTCCACATTCAAGAGGAGTCCAATAGACTTTGTTTATGTTTTTAAAATATATTAGTATTTCAGTATGCACATTGCACCAAATAAATATTTTTTATGGCATTAAAATTCATGATAGATAAGTATTTTTAAATATATATATATATATATTATAATTAAAATTCATAATAAATAAATATTCTTACATGTACAAAATTTATATTAGATGTTATTTTAACTACTGATAATTTTGTTTTGAAAATTTATTAAAATAAAATTTAGAGATAAAGATAAAAAAATATTAAAATAGATAGGAAATTATATGAGAAGATCAAATATAAAAATAAAACTAAAATGATAGTTTTAATCAACTTAATCTATTTAACGAGAACTATCAATCCAATAATGGATGAGTATTTACTTATAATTATAAGATAATATAGTTGTTAATTTTTTATAAATTTAGTATAAATGTTCGTGTAAGTTATATATATATATATATATATATATATATATATATATATATATATATATATATATATATATATATATATAATCATTTAATTTTAAGTTATCGCATAACATTAAATAATTAAATATTAATAATCTACGTATGTTATATAGTAAAGATTTTCTCCTACTCTTATATAAGATCAGTAGGATCTGTTTTCTACCACTTTTTTTCATAAAAGAATAATTTATGTTTAAAAAATATTTTTTTAAAAAAATATTACATTTTTTGTTCCAACCTTTCAAATTAGTCAACAGAAGATAAAATAAAAAAATCTGATAAAAATCAGAAGATATTTTAAGTAGTTTCTTATTAAGTTAAACTATATGATCCCTTATAATTTTAAATATGTTATTTTAATCCTCATATTTTAAAATTAAGACATTTAATTTTCTATTTTTCATAATAAGCAATTTTGGTCCACATGATACTTATGGGAATAAATAAAATAAAAAATAAAAAAGATCTTGATAAAAAAGTGAACTAATGTCATTTTATTAAAAAAAAATGTAATAAACTATTATAATACTTATTTTATTTAATTAACTTTACAAATATCATTATTTTGTATATATCATTAGTTAAGAATTATTAATTTTTTTAATTATAAAAATTTATAAATTAAAAAAGTATTTAATATATAAATATTTTTAATTTTATTTATATAATTTTATATATTTTTATTTTAAAAATTTTACATATTTTTATTTTAATTTTACCAATTTATAATTAAATTTCATAAATTATTTGCATACATTATATTGTAAATTGATTTTAATAAACATATTATTTTTACTCTAATTATATAAATAAATATAATTGCATCAAATAATATTTAAATTATACAAATTAAGTAAATTATTTTTTTTAATTATATAAATTAATAAAATTTTAATATTTAATTTTTTAGAAAATTTACATGTTAATACTTTCATTTTAACTATAAAAAATTATTTTGTAAATAAGTTTTTTTAATAACAATTATATAAATCAAGAAAATTCAATAAAATAATTTATATAATAAGTAAGAAAATTTTAATTTTTAGATTATTTAAATATTATTTAAAATTAAAGTAATTTGTATAAATTACATAAAATAGTTTTTTTAAAACAATCTCTATATTAGTTTATGTAATTTTTTAAAAATTATAATAAAATAAGAAATTTTTTATATATAATAATTTGTATTAAAATAATATTTTATAATAAAAATAAATATATGTAAAATTAAATATGAAATATTTTATTTTAATTTATAAATTTTGATAATTAAAAAAAATTAATAACTCTTCAATTATGATTCATGTAAAATAGAGTTTATAAAATTAGTTAAATAAAATACGTATTTAGTGATTGTTTTTAAATAAAATATTATAAGTTTAATTCTTATTAAGATTATTTTTACTTTTTATTTTATTTATTTTTTTGTCAGATAAATATCGTGTCAACAATAATAATATGTTACATCGAAGTTCACATTTGATTTTAAATGGTGGATAAAAATACTAAAATTGTTTATTCTAAAAATTAAGTAAACTAAATATTTTAATTTAAAAAAATAAAACTAAAACCATAAATTTAAAAATATAAAATGAATAAAATTATAATTTAATCTTCTTATTATAAAATAACCCAATTCTTAAATAGTTTCTCATAAGATTAAATAAACAAAAATAGCTATATATATGTAATATTGATGAGTGATGATAGTAGAATAATAAAAAGAAAATAATCCTTGACTCTATTTGCATTGAAAAAGGAAAATAGAAAATATTCCATGACGTGGTTACAATTAGGATAGAATTCACAAACCACCCAGTCAAGCTGAGTCACTATTGTCCAAGAGAACTATCACCAACAGCTATCTTCTAGTTATTGTCTGTTAAAACCAACTCTTTTAATTGAAGCTGCTGCTATCACGTTGGATTTGTTAACCACTTCAAAAGGAATAATCATTTTCTGCAATCTCCCCTAATATTGACGAACACAGTGACGTCGTTTCCATCTGGGGTTAAATATGTAAAATGCCCGGCTTTAATTAATTGGCCTAGAAAACTATATGATTTCACTGTTCATTTAATTTAAATCAATAACAACTTATTTATATACTCTTTTTTTTAATCAAACATATATTTTTATTCTTAAAAATAAAAAACAGATAATCTAATATTTATAAAAACTCATATATTATATTCAATTTACATTCGTCCAAAGTGAACCAACATACATACTGGTTAATTAAATATGTATTATAAAATGTTCCCACCATGGTTGCTTCTGTTTTTACCACTTGGATCTGGGCCATATAGATTGCTTGTATGATGCAATAGGAATCTCTCTCTCTCTCTCTCTCTCTCTCTCTATATATATATATATATATATATATATGCACAGAGAGATGTCCCCCATCCTTCTCAGTCTCTCTCTGTGATGAATGCTGATTTAGCCCCGTACTTGGTGCTCATCCTCCCGATTAACCCTCCTCGGTATTGAACCATATCATACACTATACTATATAAGAGAGAGAGAGAAAAATAAGAAATTATGATTCTTGTTTAGTGGATAAGACCCTCTTAATCCACTCCAATTTTCACGGAAATATTTTACACACAAGCCAAATCCTCCTTCAGATAAGGCACCAAAAAATTACCACTCAGCTCACCCTAATCCTTCTGCAAATCAAGACTAGAGAGAGTCAGAGAAAGAGAGAGAGAAAGAGCTTTCTCTCCAACGTGGTTTCTTCTTACTTACCCGGTTCTCTGTCTCAAACAGAACCAGTTCTTTTTTCAGTTCTCCAGGTAGCATACCTGGCCGAGAGTCGGAGACTAATCTTCTTCGAGATACCCAGACCTGAATTCTTTTTTTCTTCTTCTTTTTTCATTGCATTCTTGATGGAATATTTCTTGAGAGAAATAGAAGGAAAGCAAGCACACGACCCGTTGTTCATGAACAACAACAAGTCATCATTGTCGTCATCGTCGTCATCATCTTTTTCCACCGTGTGGGTTCATGGGCCTGTGATAGTAGGAGCCGGGCCTTCAGGACTCGCAGCAGCAGCATGTCTCAGGGAGAAAAGTGTCCCAAGCGTGATACTAGAGCGATCCAATTGCATAGCATCTCTATGGCAGCTCAAAACCTATGATCGCCTACGCCTTCATCTTCCAAAGCAATTCTGCGAGCTTCCCTTCATGGGGTTCCCTTCTCACTTCCCAACATACCCTTCAAAGCAACAGTTTGTACAGTACTTGGAGAATTACGCGGAGAGGTTCGGGATTAGGCCGAGGTTCAATGAGACGGTGCAGCATGCGGAGTTTGATGCGAAACTCGGGTTGTGGCGGGTGAAGAGCGTCGACAAGGCGGAGAAGACGACGGAGTACGTGTGCCGGTGGCTGATCGTGGCCACCGGAGAGAATGCGGAGGCGGTGGTGCCGGATATAGAAGGGGTGGAGGAATTTGGCGCTCCTATAAAACACACGAGCTTGTATAAGAGTGGGGAAGAGTTCAGAGGGAAGAGGGTTTTGGTTGTGGGGTGTGGGAATTCGGGGATGGAAGTGTGCTTAGATCTTTGCAACCATAATGCTACTCCTTCTCTTGTGGTTAGAGACACAGTAAGAACTCTAACTCTCACTCATCTTTTCGCCTTTGAATTATGGTTATGAAAAAAAAGAAAACAAGAAAGAAAAATCTGTGCTTTTTTTTTTTTTTTCTTTTCTTCTTTCCAATAGTTCATGTCCCTCCTTATTTGGAATTTCTGATTTAATATGGAAAAGGTTCGTTTGCAACAAGACGCCCACTTTTTTTTAATCGTGTTGTGTTGTTGTGACTTTTGTCATGTTTCGAAATATACACCGTTTGCTTTGCAAATTAAACCAACGATGGGGATTTTACCTTTTTTCTTCTCATGCAAAAATTCATAAACTTTCGTGAAATATACTGTTACAGGTTCGTACATAAAATTTTGCATCACTCACCACTATCTCACTATCTGAAAAACGAAATTGCAAGGCTTCTTGTGTTCTTTCTGAAAACTAAATGGAATCAGTCCAAGTAAGATTCATGTAAATATCCACAAATTGGGCTTTTCTAGTCTAACACACAAACTTCATACAAATTACAAAACCCTCGTTTCATTCTTGCATCGATCGGCTTCAAGTTCCAATAGATTGTTTAAAAATGATTCAGAAGCTTTTTAATTTTAATTTACTTTATTAAAAAAAAATTCTTTTGAGGAACACGAGTCTTAAAATTTGATCTTGAACTTTCTTGGATTTTTAATTAAGCATGCGCAACATAGGTGTGTGTGTGTGTGTGAGATCAGTGATATTTTCATTATTTGGAACCCAAAACTTCTCTTTCTCTTGTTTCAATTTTTTTGAGTGTTATCCCAAAAAAATCAGGAGGTAAAAGTCCTCGTGCATCAACTCCCACCTTTTAATTATTTTAATCTTTGGAGTACTGAAGTTGTTTTGTTTTTACATTTTAGTAATTAATATTGTTGGTGTTAAATATTTTTTTGGTGGTTTGGTTTGGTTAAGGTACACGTCTTACCACGAGAGATGCTGGGAAAATCAACTTTCGGGTTGTCCATGTGGTTGCTTAAGTGGTTACCCATCCGACTTGTGGATCGATTCTTGCTAATGGTGTCATGGCTTCTGCTCGGTGACACTTCTAAATTAGGATTGGATAGGCCGCGTTTGGGTCCCTTAGAACTCAAAAACCTTTCAGGAAAAACCCCTGTGCTAGATGTGGGTACCCTTGCCAAGATTAAAGGTGGAGACATTAAGGTAGTTCAATTTCCCCTCCTTGCCTTTTTATCAAATCAATTAATTTCATCTTTCTTTTTTAATCTCAACAAAGATCTTATTTTTCACTTACACCACCATGCTTTTTCAATTCTAAATGGTGCTACCTAATTTTTTTTCTTTTGCTTTTTCATCAAGTGCCACATTAAAATTATTTTTCATGATCAACTCCCCCCTCCTTTTTATATTTAATGAAATGACCCCCTTACTGAGTTCCCTTTTTTTTCCCCTTAGATTTTGTTTTTTCCATCATTGTGCGTTTTCAATGAAATCGTGGGCGGAAAGCACAAGGTCTAGAGTATTTTTGGTTTGTTTAATTATTAAAAAATATCCCAAAGCTAGTCGACAAAAGACGTTCACTAATCACTAATCATTGTTTTGATCACGTTTGGTGGGGTTATTATTTCCGTTAGATTGGTTTGTTTGAAATCAACGCACAAATGAATCAAATCTGAGTGTGTCAAACTCAACATTTGATGTAGGTACGTCCAGGCATTAAGCGGCTTAAACGTCAAACTGTGGAATTTGTGGATGGAAGGACAGAGAATTTTGATGCAATCATATTGGCAACTGGTTACAAAAGCAATGTACCCTATTGGCTTAAGGTGTGACACATGACACTTACCCGTTCCTTCTCTTAAATTTAAATTCATATAGTATTAAATACAACTATAGTTAGTAATTTTTAGCAAATTTATTTTTTGAATGATACAAAGCAAATAATACTGATACACTTATATGGTTGGAAAATTGTGTAGGAAGAAGATATGTTCTCTAAGAAAGATGGGTACCCTAGGAGGCCATTTCCAAATGGGTGGAAAGGTAGAAATGGGCTCTATGCTGTTGGTTTTACCAAAAAGGGTCTACTTGGTGCATCCATGGATGCAAAGAGAATAGCTGAAGACATTGAACAGAGTTGGAAAGCTGGGGCAAATCATAGAACTACTTTTGCTCGTTCACACTTGCCGCAACCAAATTCATAATTTATAGTATTAATTTGGTTTTGGCTAGGTGCAAACACACGAAAAGGGGTTCATCAAAAGAATGATATTGGAAGGAAGGAAGGAAGAAAAAAAAAATCATAATTGATGTTTGGGTTTGGCCAAGGGGCAAAAGAGAAGAGATTTGTCGAAGTTGGTACATAAATGGAAACGGAGGTTTTTGGTGGTATTACGCTATCATACGTGTTCAATGCTAGTACCAAAATGATGCTCCTCCAATATCCATGCATGGGTGAAGTGGGCAAAAGCGAAAGAAACATGAGGAGGAATTTACTTTGATGCCCTTCAGCTTAATTTTGATGGAATCATCGGTCATGGGGTTGAGAAGATATTGAATTGAAGTTGAAGGAAAGAAAGATGGCGGATTTTTCCTGGGGGGACCTAGCTTAGGTCCTGGATTCTATGTGCGTCTTGTACATTGCATTTTTTTTTTTTTTTTTGCCTAAGTAGGTTTGACTTACAAGAGGGAGAGAGAAAGTAAAAGAGAAACAGAGTTTAAGAGGACATGTTCAGTTTAACCTATATTTCCTTTTTTTTTTCTTTCCCTTTTTCCTAGAACTAGAGTATAACATTTTGATTTTTTTTGGTGGCATGTTTGGCTCTCTGAATGCTTAAATCGTTTGGCTAGGGGTTATCTTTCTTTGTTTTGTTAACAAACTTTGGAGAAAAAACCAAAAGTCAGTTAAATGAGAAGGCTAGGGGGAAAAAAAACTTTTAGCTTGGGATGAAGTGCTAGATTGTGTACCATTTTCATTATCACTTCCATGCAATTTCATTGTCGAAATGATTTCATTCCAAGTTGGAATCAGGACCACTCCCTCTTTTCAGCACAGAAGCTTGAGAATGTGCGTTTGGAAACAGCCAGAAGCAATTAATTTCAGGGAATTACAGTAGATTTGTTATCACATTTATTATCTACTCACCAACTTCATTAAATTGACACCGCTCTGAGAATTCAAGCAACGGGAAATGATTTGGACAAGCCATATGTGGTGGCTTTGCATCATCAATCGCAACCACCCTTTTAGAATTACCACTCACAAATATGAAATATGTAATTGAAATTTTAATTTTGTAAACATTATTTTACTTTTTCCCTTGCTTTGTCAGAAAGAGAGCAGTGTCCAGAGTCATACAACCCCACCTACTATGTGGAAGTTCCGATGGGAATATACTATATGTGAAAATTGATTAAGATCAAGTGATTAGTCGAACAATCTTAAAAAGTAATTCTACACTCAAATCTCTTAATCAATGTATAAGATTTTATTTATGATTTGAACACAAAATCACAATTGCAGATACTATTTTAAGTATCTATGTGTTATCGTTGTGGAATCCAAACACAAGTTGGCAATATGATTCATCCCCTTATGCATTAAGAACGTCTCAAGATGAATACTATAACAGTTCCAACGATTTTCCAAACTAACACTTTATTTTAAAATAGGTCAAGTCAATAAAATTAAAATTAGTTGGGTGTAAAAAGAAAACACCAAATACTTCCTAGTTACATAAAAAAAGCGATCAAACTCTAGTTAGTCACGTTGATTTTGATATGATCAGAATCATTTTAATGATAATAAGAAAAAGGGGAAAACTATTTATCCAGAAAAAGAAAAAGTGTAACAGAGTATGGGGGGGTGTCAACGTCACACTCTAGTGTCAAACTGTCAATTCTGGGAGGTTAGAATAGCAATGGACGATTGTGTTTATTCCTTTCCAGGACTGGCTGATAGTGCTCAAATTTATGTTTCTAAAGCAGCTACCGTTAATTATACTGATGATGCTTGATTGTACTCCAAATTTAGCACAACACTTGTGATTTTAACTTGACCCGCTCGTCAGAAGAAAAAAAAAGAAGTCATATCCTTGCTTTCCTTTTTTCCTCCAGTAATGTTACTGTTATTTAAGCATTGTGGGGGAGGCACATCACTTACATAATATTGATAGGTGGTTGCTAATGGTGAAAACTGAAAAGGAATAAAAAGAAAGAAAGAAAGAAAAACAGTGAAAAAGATATGTAAATTATCGTATGAAAACCATTTTTTTATACAATTCTGGTAAAATGAAGACTAGCTACTTATCCACCCCCCCCCCCCCCCAATAATCTATTAAGAAATAAGGACTACTTATATATATTTTAAGACTAATCATGAGTTAGGTTGACTAGACTAAACTTGATTTAAGTTCTTTTTTTTACAAACTTGATTTAAGGTAAAAACATCAAATTTGGTTGAATTAATGAGTGAAATTGGTTTGAAAAAAAAAGAATGAATTATAAGCAAATAAGTGGGATATCAATTTTTTTTTAAAAAATTATTCAATTATATTAAAATATAAAAAAAATTGATATTTAAATATTTCAAAATTTAACTATTATTTAGTCTTCTCTAAATCCAGTATATGAAACAATATATCTATTATCATTAAATGCATGTATTTTTTTTTAGTTTTTTCTATTTTCATTTTTTCCTATTTTTCCATTTTATATTTTTAAGATATATAACTCGAGGGCACTATCGGACCCATTTTGACTGTGATTGGATTGGTTTGGGATAATATAAACAAAATTAACCGATGTGATCTAACCCAATGTTTTCAATTGGTTAGAGTTCAAAACTCTCCTAAATTTGATTAGATTTGTATTTACGCCTAATCTGTGCTCATGAGTGTGCCAATGCAAACCTTTAATATTCCACAATTTTGGTTTTGAATATCGATATATAATTTTTTCAAGATCTTTAGCTCATAAGTTATTACCAAACTTGTGTAAAAGAAAAGTTATCACCAAACTAAGTTTGCATTTATGTTGTTTAATATATTATTACCTATTGTTCAACAATATATAATTTTTGGAATTGAAATATTTGGATGAATTCTATTTAAGTTCTCATGAGCCAAACCCATATGGTCTACTTGCAAGGATTCTAACACTCAAATCAATATGTATAAAACACACATAAAGAACTAAAATTAGAGAGAAAATACCTCCGACCTATCTATTAGATAGATCTATTTATATCATTCTTTATTTGGTTATCTTGACTTTCTAACTTGAGATGGCGTGAAAAATGCATATTCTTTGGGTAAATGATACCTTGATTACTATCTCTAAGGGATTTTTTGTTATGATTTAATGCTTCACACCTCTATAGTTGTTTGTTTGTCCACCATGGGAAGATTCACAATAAATGCATTTTAAGACACGATTGATGGTTTTTGGTCATTTGACAATGCATTAGCTTAATTTACCATATTGTGTCAAAACTAACGAGGGTTTGAAAACACCTATATAAATTTATTTTCATATTAGAGTTATAAATAGTTGAAGAAATCTATTTTCATGTTAGCTTAATAATCCTCAGTGGTTTTTCTTTATGATTTTTTTTTAAATGAAAGATAATTTTTTACACTCACCAACTCACCACTGAGGTGAAATAGGTAAGAAGAGAAAGGATTTTAGTTCTCTTAACGTGAACAAATGTATAAATTAAGAAAGTAAATAACGGAAATTACATTTTGATAGAAAATATATGCATGAAATCACATATAAGTTAAAGGTATCGTAATTATTTTTTTATTTTTATTTTCAATCAATAAAATACAAATACCGCTTTTCATACTTTGTGTGAAATCTTGTAGTAATTAGCAACCATGAAATGAAAATATATTTATTATTAATTAATTTGAATTAAATTATTTCCTAATCTTAAGTAACTTTAAATCAATAGAAATATACTTCTACTTTCTCATTTTCTAAAGGCCAAATCTGAAAAGAAAAAGAAAAAGAAAAGAACATGAGAAATGTGATGGATGGGGTCGTGAAAAAAGAAGAATGATATACAAAATGTAAGAAAAATAATCAAAAAAATTAAAATTCTTAAAAAAATTATCAACAAAGGTTAGTTGCTAGTTTTTTATTTATAATTTTAAAAAAATGATTCATAAGGAGGTATTAGACTAGTAAAATGGTTGTTATAAATTCATTTTTTAATAATATAAGCAATACATTCTTTGAGGGGGTATTTGTATATCTTGAATTATCATGTTTATCTTAATTTTCATAAGCTGAAAAGATTTTTTGAGTAACTTTAACTTTTATTTTTTTAACTAACAACTATTAATCATTTTCTTAAGTGAATAACTATTAATCTATTAATTTCATCATCAATCCGTTAACGATTTGATATTTTAATAATTTCATAATTTATTATACATATACATTTTTAAAAATATAATTTTTCACTTTTGTACGTTAAACTTGCGTATTAAGACCAAAAAACTTGCGTATACTTTTTTTTTTCAGCGTAATGTATCAACAAAAACTGTAGCACCCTCAAGAAAAAAAATTGTAGCACGGTAAAAATTGCCTTTTTTTTATTTGATCCTAAACTCCAGGTGAGATTAGTCACCAAAATAAAAATCAGCTATAGGTGATCGATTCTTGAGTTAACAACCTCGAAGTCAAATGCTGACTTCACGAATCTAATTCAGTTTTGCGATCAAAATATCTTCTCAAAATTAATTAAAGAATCCCAAACAAACTGGAAAAGGAAAAACAAAAATCAAGGAAAATATTCATACATATGAAGTTCTTCAACATATGTCAAATTCATGTGGGAGCATTTAATTATGATGGGGTAAAACAGGGTTCGTGTTCCAGTAATAATATGGATAAAATATTAAAATTTAACCTTTATCCAGTCTAGGTTCCTGAAATTTTGTTTGTTTTATCCTGAAATATAACTCTTGCATCTTATTTAACTTAGTTACACTCATAATAGATTTCCGAAGTTAGACTAACGTTTATAATTCAGGAAAATTATAATTAAGGGAAATTATAAAAATAAATTATTATGTCCACAAATATAATCCTTTAAAATTCATGAAAATTATGAAAATAAATTATTTTTACCCTCTTATTACATATTATACTCATAATTATAGATAATAGGTATTTTTTATTATATTTTTTATAATTTAATATTTATTTTAACTATTATACTATTTAAAATATTCTTTTTTTTAATATGTTTTATATCATACAGTTTTTTTTAACCACTACGTCACATTATTTTATTCTATTACATAATTTTAACAATTATACTGATTCAGATCATTTAAAATTTATATAAAATATCACATAAATATGCCAATTTCTATAATTTTACATTTATTAATTAATTATTTCAACAAATAATTTTATTAAACTTTTATAATTCAATAACGAACTTAATTACTCTTAGTTACCCATTACTTTTGTTAAACATAGCCACAAATTCTCATAATAAATAAAAAATATGAAAATGAAAACATTGAATTTTTTACACATGGGTATGTAATGAAGTTATTTTCTAATTAATAAGATATTTTTCCTAAAAAAACACTTACAGTATATATATTAAGAAGAGTTTTGTTAAAATTTAAAACCAAACATCAAATTCTTTGATTTTCAAGAAACATAGATATGACTAACTAAACAAATTTTAATTTATCTAAAAAAACAATTTTAAATATTTTTCCACCAAAATCATGATTTTTAATATTCATAATTTTCAGAAATCATTTTTTCCATATATGAAAAAGGTTTTCGTCTACCGAATACTTCCTAAGTTAAATTTCATAGAAACAATAAAATTGCAGTATTTTATATCATTGTCATTTTTGTTAACCAAAAGGGGGAAAAGTATATCATTTCTGACCTTGAACGGAACCTAGTTGCATACATGAAATGCTGCTAAAATTTAATGATGAGTCATTTCATGCATTGTTGGATGCATGCATACACTGTGAAGTGGGCAATGAGTATATATATGATGTGTACTAATCATGAGAAGAATGTCCGAGAATTTGACAATGCATATACTTCTGTCATGTATTATATGACATTACATGGGTGTTAAGTTAGGATTTTTATTTCTTGAAAAAATTGCATAGTTGTTGTGTGACAGATGCAGACGTACGTTGAAGAGCTTTCGTCTTATGCAGCATATTTATATTTAATCAAAACAATCAGAACGTGAGATTCACCCAAAAAAAGAAATAAAAAAAAAACAGAAAAAGAGAGATTACCTAATACCAATTGACATGTTGCCTAAAAAATCATTGAGCCATCTACATTTGGGCCCATCTTTAAATGTCATCACTTGTCCTTTCCCATTCCTCACTCCCTTATCATTTCCTACACTCCCCCTTATCATTTATTTCTTACACGACATCTATCTTCCAATTCGAATCTTCATTTAACCATTAATAATAACGAAAAAAAATAAGAGATATTGTATAATATAAGAGCATATATATATTATTGGGAGAAAATCCATTAGAAACAAGACGATAGGAAAATACCCAACACAGAGATGTTGCTGCGAGCACATGTTTTGATCATCACATGTGTTGAACCTTCTGATCAAATTTAAGCACAATTCAACATGAATGAATCTTTGGTTGTGATTTTATGGTGATTGTCAGGTGAGTATGCGAGTTGATTTGTCTCTTGTCTCTTCTTTCTAATGGTGGTTGATTTAACTTCCAAAAAGGCTTTAGACTCATTAAATTTTAATTGTAAGTTAGGATCAGCCTCAAGTTATATTTTTACTTTCAAATTTCGTCAAACGTTTAAGTTTAAAAATATATACCTTTTAAATTTCCATAATTAAGTTTAATGTTTTGTCCAACAAGTTATATATGGTTGGCAAAAAGTAACTGATAAACTAGTTGAAAATTAATATTTAATCGAAAGGTAAAAGTTATTAGATTTATGTGCGTGTGTGTGTTTCGGGAATTATAATTTTGATTTTTTTAGTTAATTTCAAACTTTCATGGTTTTTAATTTAAGGACCAAATGTCTTATTAAAAAAATAGAGCAATTAGTTTAATAATTAAAATAAACAACACCAGTAAAAGAAATGACAAATCAAGAATTTAATTAAAGAACGAAAGATAAAAATGATAAAATAATAATAGCAATTAATTTAAACACTATTTGAAGTCACGCGTGAGAAATTATATATACCTTCATTTATCAAACATTTATTTCACAAACAAACTTAATTAATCATAAGGTAGTCAAAACTTGTGCTTTAATATATCTGCAATAATTAAATCGCAGAAACCAAATCAACAATTGGCATAGAAAAGTTGCAGAATTTATACGTACCTTACCCTTTTGTCCTAGTCCTTCTCTTCGATCTCCATGCTACTACAAGAACAACATTCACCGAAATCGTTTGGCCTTTCCACTAATATTACTTAACCCTAACCCTAAGGCTCTATACTAAAATATACATGCATAGTGTTATACGTACTCAGCCCGTGAATTAAAATTAATAAAGATCGAAGCTCCTTTAAAAGATACCCACTTGGGAAATAAATTTTCATTATATATAATTAAAATGATATAAGGGTTCGGTGGATGTGGATGTTTATGTGTTGGAAATCTACTTCAGGTTTCAATCAAAGTGCAAAATGGGAGATTAGGCCCTATCAGCCTGCTTGAAGCAATTGCTTTTTTGAACAAAAATTGCAACTCAAAGTTGTACAATTAGGAAAAGCCACTCATGACTCAACTAAGGTGGTCCTGCTATGGTGTATAGTATTGCATCCACAAGCTTAATAGGGCAATTCAAAATGTACGTACACATGGTGCACATGGAAGCTAATAAGAGCTAGTAATCAGGATTCAGGACCATCGTAGTTTGAAGGGTTAAAAGAACTTAATTGTCTGTGGTCCAAAACTCCAAATTATTGATTATCCTAACAGTTTTGATGAATACGTCTTGTAGCGGATTTCGCTCTATGGACCATTATATTCTTTTCTCATTTCTCTTTATTCTAATAAGGAAAGTAGGAACTAATTTTCTCCGGTTTTTATAGCCAAGGCTTCCATATTAAAACCAATTTCTCTCTCTCACGGACGCACATTCTATAGAAAGATTCATGATTAAAATTAATTTAATTATAATTTCCATTTACATTAAATAATATAAAATCAATTTTATGGAATTAATTATGTTCGGTTTTCGATCGGTATATTTGATTAGAAGAGAGAAGAGGAGGATTTTTTTTTATAATTTTGCCTTAATTATAATTTGATTTAATATTTAGAAGGAAAGAAATAAATGAATTAACAAATCTCCGATTTTCGAGGAGAATAAAATAATTTATAATTTTTTAAATTTATTTATAAAAATGATTTAATAACACATTATCCTATTTTCGATCCCTTCCCTACACAACGATATGTACCTTCTCTATCTTCTCTTTCTTTGGCTTCTCTTAAATCAATCTAATAAAGGAATTCCTCTTTCTTTTCCTTCATCTCTCCTTTCGATCGTTAAACTAAATAGACTGTAAAACAAACATACACTTTCTTGTTCTTTAAAATTTAATTGGTGATTTGGTGGTAGGCACGTTCATGTGTGTATAGACCAGAGAGAAGCCATGGAGAAAGAATGGTGATCGGAAACAGTCAGCATCAAGTCAGACGGTAAGCAATATAATTATTAGTCAACGAAAAGGTCATCTATCAATAGTCCAAATCTATCATTAGGGTTGGATCAAATGATTGGCTTTTCTTGGAATGTCTGAAGGAAAATAACCTTTTATACAAGTTCCCAAGACTATCTTATACATTATTTTAATTTCAGAAATTGACTTACGAAAATTTAAAATTTCCTACCTGGCCAAAATTAATTAAGTGCCTCATTTTTTCCCATTAAACTCCCGGTGATATTTTTGTATGGATTTTTTTTTCTAAATAAAATGATAGAATGAAAAGATATTCCTTGTATTACTTAATAGAGTACTAATGACACATTGAAACTATCAATAAAAAATCTTCTAGAAAAAAATTGTCTATCAAATCATAAAAGTGACACTCTATATCCTTAATATAATAGTAAGTGATTTTTCACTTATTTTGTGGTGGAAAAAATTGGTTTTAGAAGAAGTGGAATTTTAATACTTTTAATGGATACAATTAATTCAAACAATGTTAGCCAATTTGAACTCAAATTAGAGATGCCAAAAGGGTGGCTTTCGCATGCCAACCATGCCACTTGCCTACTGTATACGGACAAGTCAGTCAGCACTTAACCCATAAAATTGACTAGCTGAAAAAAATAGTTAAAACCATGTCAGCCAGTAATGAATAAAACGTTTCTGAAAAATAAAGTAGAAATCATTATAAAGTAAGTTAAACAGTGATTAGCTTATTATACCTTGTTATATACCTCCTTACAAATATTGTTCTGGGCTAAATACTTTGATTCATATAACCAATTTAAGCCAACATGTTGATCTAGAAAACATAAAGCCCAAAACATAATCTCATGGATAACAGTTTAACACTCCATTTCAGTGGGGAACCTTCCCTATAGTTTATTAGGGATACTACAAGCACAAGGCTATCAAAGCATCAGATTATTATGACCACAATCCTTCGCAATGAGCCCCCAAAAGTTACGGGATTCCAGAAAAAGATAGGAAGAGAATAAAATGGGGGAAAAAAATAGAAGAGCAAACAAATTTATGTTCATAATCACCCACAGTTTATACTCTCCTATGCGATACCATCGTTTGGGGTATTGATCATCTTTAGTACTTGAAAATTTTCAAACAAAAAAGTTAAACGATCAAAAAAATGTTACACACTGAGCTTTTTTTTTGAGATGTTGGATACAACGGAAAGAAATAAGTGAAATATACGATTATAAGAATAGAGAAAAAAGAAATAGACATAATAAAAATAAGTAAAAAAAATAGAATAAAAAATATAAATATTCTATTTAAGATAAATAGAAAAAAAATAAAAAGAGAAATAAGGAAAAATAAAGATAATCGCTATTTATTTCTTTTCATTTTTGAAGAGCAATAGAAAAAATATTTGATCCATACCTTTTTATTTTTCTCATATATTCCATTCCACCTCCTTTTTCATATTTCCTCTTCATTTCATCTCTCTTTTACAAGAAAATTTCTTCTGGAACATGCACACGTTGTTTTCTTGTTTCACCTTTTTGTCCTTACAATTATCCCTGGGATGAGATTTTCAACGAGGGTACAGCAACCAAAGTAGTTATCAAATAATGTGAGCGTAATAGTGTGAGATAAAGTATAATTAATCAAGTGATGTAAAAACAGGGAACACTCATTGTAAGCTTTTGGGGTTGAGGACAAACACGCGAAAAAGAAAAAGGGTACACACTACACAGAGTTACACACTATTTGTGCTTAATTATTATGATGATAAGCTTTCTAGCTATTGATGGCTGGCTCCAGTTCCACCCGACACTGAATCTATACGCAAATATTTATCAGTTTTTTTTTTTTTTTTTTTTACTTTTAGTACCATCTCTGACTCTGTTGCTCATGAATCTAACTAGATCTATGTCAAGAGACATTAAAGAAAAATCATTCACGCTTTTCGTACCATCTGTGACTCTGTTTCAAGATGCCAACACCCAACTTGCACTTTGCATGATTTCTTCTCCTTTTTCAATGATTACTGTAGTAGCCCTTTAGTTTGACAGAAGGAGGAACAAAAAATAAAAGTGAAGAAAAGAAAAAAAAAAAACAACTGATACGGTAGCCCTGCAGTTTGTAGAATGAGGAACAAAAACTAAAAGAAAAAAACATAACAAAAAATGCGGTGAGCGTGGATCGAACACGCGACCTTCAGATCTTCAGTCTGACGCTCTCCCAACTGAGCTATCCCCGCTGATATCTGTAAATTGTATTTATTACAACAAATTAAATGTTAGTCAGAATCAGGCATTAATTTTGCATTTACCACAAAATTTCACGAAATTAATGGACAATTTGAATATAAGTTTTGAAATAAATTTATCAACATATCATGCAAGAGGTAATATATATTATCATTTATCATTAATTGTTAAATAATTATAAATTTTAAAATATAATATACTATCATGTTAAGTTTGAATTAGTTTAAATATGGCATAATACTAACCGAAAAAGATCACCGTAATCTATAGACTTATTATTATTATTTGCAAATGATCCTAGATATTTCAATTTTTCCCTACTACTCCACATCCACCAGCAGTATAAGAAGATCCATTATGTTAACCCAAATAAGCCTTTACAAGGAAGCCTATAGTTGAAAAAATAAATAATCGCATTGAAAAATCACAGTTAAAAGAGCAAAACTAGAGTTCTGTTATAACATTTGTCTTTCTAGAATTAATTTCTAACAAAATCAAGTTTAACTCTCTTAAAGTAAATTACTAAATTAGATTAAAAGGGAAAGTTGCTATGGATTTTTATCAAATCAATTTGATGAGTGTGAAAAATACAGTTATAATAATTCAATATGATCGTGCTTTTTACCGTAAAAGTTATGGAAAATAAAATAATATCGAATATTTCCAAATTGTTTGAAATTTGTCAAAATAACAATATTTGAAATAATCGGAGATTTCACCATTGATAAACTTTGAAGGGAAACGCTGTTTTTCTGTGACAGAAAGAGAAAAGGAAAAGCAGAAACAAAAACAAAACTAGGGTCTTGAAGAGCCTACTTGATAGAGGACTGAGTATCTAGGCAACTAAGATAAGGAATCTAAATTCAGCAAGTTCATGTCATTTTATTAATCATCTGCAGTATTTATACAATTGAATCTTTAAGCTGATTACTCTTTGTCATTATACAATCGAATGCAGGTTTTCACTATCTAACAGGAGAGCTCCTACTGCTGTCAAGCTGCCTTCGAAGTACTAGGCTTGTACATACTCCTTTAGGTAATTGGGTCTTCTGCTAATCCTCCTTGGTCTGTTATTGCTGCTATCGATACTGCTATCTATACACCCACCGATATTGCTATCAATACACCCATCCCCGAAAGCAACCTTGTCCTCAAGGTTGTGAGCTTGACGGAGCTCTTCCCAGCGTTCCCAAGTGGACTCCTCGGGAGCCAGACCATCCCACTGGACGAGCACCATAGTGGCGGGAGGGTCAAGCGAATGATCCAATTTCCAATCAAGGATGTGTAGGGGCGTCGGAAGAGGGTGATGATCAAGAGACGCCGAGGGGAGGGTCGCCAGAGTCGCCGGTAATGGACCTTTGTGGGGTTTCAGGAGAGAGATATGGAAAACGGGATGGATTCGAGAGGATGCCGGTAATAACAGTCGGTACGCCACGGCGCCAATGCGCTCCACGACCTCGAAGGGCCCATAAAAACGTTTGGACAACTTATGGTAAGACGGAGCCACCGAGGTCTGACGGTAGGGGCGGAGTCGAACGTAGACCCAATCGCCGACCGCAACGGAGAAATCACGGCGATGCTTGTCGGCGGACGCCTTCATTGAATCTTGGACCTTGCGGAGGCGCCTTTGAAGTTGGGTATGCAAGTCCTGTCGGGAGATCAGCAGCTGGTCCACGGCTTCAATGGTGGACGAACCCTGCAAATACTGGACCACCGTCGGTGGTGGGCGGCCATAGACCACTTCGAAGGGCGAAAGACCGGTCCCGGAATGAATGGCGGTGTTATAAGACCATTCGGCCAGGGACAAGAAGCGGAACCACCGTGAGGGTTGGTGATGGACGAAGGCACGAAGGTACTGTTCTAGCGTTCGGTTGAGCACCTCCGTCTGCCCGTCGGTTTGCGGGTGGTACGCGGTGCTCATCCTGAGCTTTGTGCCGCTAAGTTTGAACAGGTCCCGCCAAAAATGGCTGATAAAAATGGGATCACGATCTGAAACCAGGCTACGGGGAAAACCGTGCAGCTTGCAGACGGTGTCGAGGAACAAGACGGCGACCTTATAGGCCGAGTGGTGTGTGGGGAGAGCAGCGAAATGCGCGGCCTTTGAGAAACGATCAACAACGACCATGATGACCGTAAATCCCTGCGAGGGGGGAAGGCCCGTGATAAAGTCTAAAGCTTGATCTTCCCAAATGGATGTCGGAATGGGTAAGGGTTGGAGTAACCCAGCGGGCTTACGGGTTTCGTACTTCGTTTGCTGACATACGGAGCATTGGGCCACGAATTGACGGACATCCGCCCTGATGGTGGGCCAATCAAAATTTTGTTGAAGACGGTGGAGAGTTTTGGCCGTGCCGGAATGGCCTCCAATTGGAGAAGCGTGGAACTCTTCCAATAACGATTGGGTAATAACGCAAGGGAAAGGAATCCAAATACGCTTCTTCCGGAGAATAAGATCGTGGTGGAGGGAGAACTCTGGGTGGTTCGCCGGCGTGGATTGGATGTCCTGCAAAAGAGTGACATACCTTGGGTCCTGGAGGAGTGTCCGTCGTAATTCGGAAAGGAAAAGGGGGTGTGGCATCGTCAACGCCAAACACGTGGCCTCCGGTGGAGTCATGCGAGACAAGGCGTCGGCCACCACGTTTGCAGCCCCCGGTTTGTACCTGATGGTATAGTCATATCCCAGCAGCTTTGATAAGTAGAACTGTTGCTCCGGGGTCTGAATGACCTGCGTCATTAAGTCTTTTAGGCTGCGGTGGTCGGTGAGAATGGTGAATGGGGCGCCGAGGAGGTAATGTCGCCACTTCCGGACCGAAGAAGTAATCGCGTGAAGCTCGCGTATATATGCAGAGGCCTTCTGCAACCGTGGGCACAGGACCTTACTAAAGAATGCAATTGGGTGGTCCTCTTGGAGTAGCACCGCACCCATTGCCGTCGCCGATGCGTCTATTTCGATGATGAATGGGAGTGAGAAGTTAGGATTGGCTAGAACGGGGGCACTAATCATGGCCTGCTGAAGGGCCGTGAAGGCCGTATGGGCCTCCGGGGACCAACTGAACTTGTCCTTGCGTAAGAGGGAAGTAAGAGGAAATGCAATGGCCGCATAACCCTTAATAAACTTCCGATAGAAGCCTGTTAACCCCAAAAAACCACGGAGAGCCGTCGGAGAAATCGGGATGGGCCAAGCAAGCATAGCGGAAATCTTCTCTGGGTCGGGTGCGATACCTTGAGCCGAGATAATGTGGCCGAGGTAGTTAAGTTGGGATTGGGCGAAAAGGCACTTGGATTGCCGGAGAAGGAACTGCTTATCCGATAACGTGGACAAAACGGAGTCCAGGTGAGAGACGTGAGTGTCGAGGTTGGGGCTATATACAAGTATGTCGTCGAAGAACACGGCGACATATTTTCGCAGAAAAGGCCTGAGTGTGTCGTTCATAGCCGATTGGAACGTCGACGGCGCGTTACTGAGGCCGAACGGCATGACTCGAAACTCATAATGGCCCAGGAGAGTTCGAAAAGCTGTTTTATGTATATCTCCGTCGGCCATGTGGATTTGGTGAAATCCCTGGCGCAGATCGAGCTTGGAGAAACAAGACGCCTGACCCAGATCATCCAAAAGCTCGTCGATCGTCGGCATAGGGAAACGATCCTTGACCGTGACGGCGTTCAAGGCGCGATAGTCCACGCAGCACCTTCAAGAGCCATCTTTCTTCTTAACAAGGAGTATTGGGGAGGAAAAAGGACTGTGACTGGGTTGGATGAGGTTGGCCTCGAGCATGGCGGAAATCTGCCTTTCAATCTCTGTTTTCTGGTAATGGGGATAGCGATAGGGCCTGACGTTTACGGGTGAAGCTTGGGGCAAGAGATGAATGTGGTGTTGAATGTTTCTGGGTGGGGGAAGTGTAGTGGGTTCTGCAAAAACGTGGGAGTAACGGTCCAGGACTGAAGTGATCATGGGGGATAGGGAATTAGAGGACGAAGAAGAAGGTGGTGAGGGTTGAAGTGGTGTGGTGGTGAGAAGGAAGAGGGCTGAGATGCCCTGGGTCTGCGTAAGTCTTTTTAGTTGATGGGCTGAAGCTGATGAAGAGGTGGGGGGTGCATCAGCATTAAGCGTAATTGGTTGGCCCAAGTGTGAGAACGTCATGGTCAGCGTCTGATAATTCGTGGTTATTGGGCCGAGGAGTTTTAGCCACTGTACGCCCAAGACCAGGTCTGCCCCGCAAAGAGGTAAATGATGTAGGTCGAGAATGAATTCGTGCCCCTGAATCCAAACCGGAACTTGCCGCGACAAGGTATCGCAGTCAAGGGTGTGGCCGTTGCCCACCATGACCTGCAATGCCGGTGTCGGTGTTGACGGCAGGGTCAGGAACTTGGCAACTCTGGATTGGATGAAGTTGTGTGTACTTCCTCCATCCACGAGTATGACCACCTGATGACGATGCAAGGAACCCAGAAGGCGAAAGGTTTGCGGCGTAGGGGTGCCTTCCATGGCATTGAGGCTGATGTGCGGGGTGAGGGTGGAGTCCAGGTCGACCTTAGGGGGAACCACAGGTGATATCGGGCCTGGGGAAGGTTCTGGATCCTCGTCGGCGATGAGAATGTGGAGGCGCGATTTGCATCTATGGCCGTGGGCCCACTTCTCGTCGCATTGGTAGCAAAGCCCCTGCTCGCGGCGGGTGGCCATCTCCTCCAGGGTGAGGCGTTTAATGGGAACCTTGGAGGGTGGGTTTGGCGGTCTGTGCGAGGGAGAGGGGTTAGGGTTGTAAGAGGGTGCGCGGGAACCGCGGCGGCGATCAAGAAGTTTATCCTCTTGTAAGCATGCTAGTTCCGTGGCTTGAGGAAGGGAAAGGGGCCGCAAAGCTTGCACTTCGTGGCGAAGCTCCGGTGTTAAGCCGGACATGAAGCAGCTCAATAGACAGGAGGGTGGAAGACCGATGGTACTGTTCGCGAGACGCTCGAAATCGGTGAGGTATTCACTCACCGTGCCCGTCTGCTGAAGTTTGAACAAGGCCCCTTGGGGGTCGTCGTAATACGACGGCGCAAAACGCGATTCAAGAGCCTGCAACATCGCCGGCCAAGAGGGAAAGAATCCGTTGCGTGCCATCCATTGGTACTAGGACAACGCCGGTCCGTCCATGTAAAAGGCCGCCACCGTGAGACGTTCTGGATCCGGGATCCCTTGGTAATCGAAAAACTGGGAGATTTTGAAAATCCAGCCCAGCGCGTCGTGACCGCCGAACCGCGGCACGTCTAGCTTCATGTGATGTCGATGAAGGGTGGTCGGCGGAGAGGGGACGGGCGAAGATGACGGAGAATGGTGAGGGATAGCTATGGCGGCGAATCGTTCGGCAAGGGAGTCGAACTTGGCCATGAGCAGTGAATGGATGGAATCCACCTTGTTATCGAGGTTGGTTTGTCCGGCATTGAGGGTTCTAATGGCTTCCTCAAGCTTTTCTGTGGTTACCTGGCGTGTATGATGCTCAGGCATGGGGGTTTTGGTGGTTGCGAGGTAGTTACGGTGGTGGTGAGGTAGTTACGGTGGTGGTGGGGTAGTTACGGTGGCTGGGTAAGGAAGAGGGAGGTCGGACCAGTTGATAGAGGACTGAGTATCTAGGCAACTAAGATAAGGAATCTAAATTCAGCAAGTTCATGTCATTTTATTAATCATCTGCAGTATTTATACAATTGAATCTTTAAACTGATTACTCTTTGTCATTATACAATCGAATGCAGGTTTTCACTATCTAACAGGAGAGCTCCTACTGCTGTCAAGCTGCCTTCGAAGTACTAGGCTTGTACATACTCCTTCAGGTAATTGGGTCTTCTGCTAATCCTCCTTGGTCTGTTATTGCTGCTATCGATACTGCTATCTATACACCCACCGATATTGCTATCACTACTCCTAACGCATCCGCATACAACTGCGGTTCTCCTGAGGCCCGCGTTTCGCAAGTATATCAGCACATATATTGCCTTCACGGAGTGTATGCCTAACCTCACATTTCCATTCTCTAGAAACTAGCAAGGATATTTTTAATTCTTGAAATATCATTGCTATGCCTATGGTGGGGTTGAACTTCCTGCTGAACTAGACCATGGTAAAGTGCCATGAGCTCTGCAAACAGAATGGTTGAAAAATCTATACGTCCATAGAATCCCACTAAAAATTCCCCACTCCTCAGCATGGTTTCATTATGAAATTAACTTAATAAAGTTCAATTATGATTCATTTTAACTTATTTAATATGAAATTTATTAACATAAAATATAAGAAATAATATTTTTAAATAAAAGAATGAACAAAATAATTCTTTTTATTCCTTGAGTTCAGAAAGTTTCTTTATATTCCTTTTTCGAACTGCAAAAGATGAAAGGGGTGTATTTTCAAGGCAGAAAGCCAAAGGCAACCGTGAATACATCATCTGCAACTTCTACTCAACCAAGTTTCCAATCTATATATCTCTGTAGACAAAGGAACACTTATTTTGCTAAACATCATTCATTGAGTTGTGTGCTCAAACTTTTGACTATCCTTTTCAAGGCTTGAGTTTGAGAGATTGTAAATGTAAATTGTATCCGGCTAAAAGGGGTATGGGTAGAATGCCTCATTAAAAGTGAGGAAAAACAAACATTAACCTAAACTATTGTTCCTTTTGTGTTTACGAACAAAAAGTTACAGCCAAAATTCCATAGCTAATGTTCACCTGTAATGCATTCGGGAAAATCTCTTCCAATTCTTGGTAAATGCACGTGAATAAAAAGTACAAATTAAGAGATCCAATGGAAGACAACCGCCAACGGCAACTGAACTGACCACATTGCCATGTCCATCACAACAGATACTTCTCAACCACAGTCCTGCCAAACTTCTCTTGGACATCCCTTGGCGTTTCAATCTGGAACAAACAAGAAATGCCACATGAGATATCACAGGGAAAAGTTGTTTGAAATACTTGCATTGCAATTTGAAACATTGGCAACATGAGTTACTAACCGCATTTAGTGCTTTGAAGACAGCCTTAACTGTATTATGAGGATTTCTGGAACCAATGACCTATCAAGACAATAAAAATTAGATCTAGCACTAAAATTACTAGACCATGCTCAATTTTTCTAGGCATCAGTTACCTTTGACTTGACATTCTTTAAACCAGCTAAATGAAGTATGGCTTCAACTGATCTGCCGGCTTTCATGCCAGTTGTAGTAGGAGCAGGCCAGAGATAAACCTATGGAATAATGCAGAAGGCATGAAATCTATATAATATATAATATAATATACAGGATGAATACAGGCAGGATAAACTCAGTCATTACTTGTCAAAGACAATTAAAACAAAACATTTTAATTTTTCTAACAGAAGTTGAGCTTTCATGGGATAAATGGGAGAAGTAATACCTTGGTCTTTTTATATGACGTTTGTACTGCATGTGCAATTGTATGCTCCTCATGTCGCTCTACATAATGCAAATTCTGGAAGCATTTCTCATACGCCTGATTGTAGTCAAATCAACTACTAATTCAATATGCTATGTTGTTATCAGAATAATAAAATATTAAATTGCATTAAACATAATGCACATAACATAAGTTTTTTTTACGTCGAGATAAAATAAATATACTTTTATACTGATACGTATTGTTTTAGCAATGTTTTAAAGGCATACTCAATAGCACAATGCCAATACAAAATTTAAAACATTCAAAATTGGATTTCAGATTATGGCCTGGTAAAGTAAATGCACTTGGTGAGTAGTGACCAATAAAAACATAGTATCACATAGTTAATAGAGAATCTACAATAACAACCGACCAATATCTGATTTTCAGTTAGATTAGAAAAATGTAAAATCAGTTAATGCACTTTATGCAACTCATTATCAACGGTATATAATTAAATAATGGAAATTATTTGGATAATCTTTATAATAATCAAACCAGATATGTTAATGAAATTAGTATCAAGCTTGTTGAAACACAGAAAATTTGAAAGAAATTTGTGCATGCTGAATAAGACATGTAAGGTTTGTGGAATCATTATGCAGATGTTTTCTATCAAACATTTCTAATAACAGAACAGAAGTCACAGTCATCAATCCCAACTCCTCCTACTAATTATGAGTTATGACCAAGATATCTCAAGGATTAACCAAAACCTATGTCAATTCAACATCAGAATGTTGGCCAAAGACAAAGCCCCTGGGCAGTATAACTGCCATAAAAAATCAAAAAAGATTTGTGACATAAATCAAAACTTCAATCAGCTTGAAACTACTACTAGTAATTGAAACAAAAGCAAATCTATCTCTACATATCTATGTTGGGTAATGAACTCATGAAACTTTTCTACATTGAACACAGAACAATTGGAAACAGTCCACAGACAAACCACTTTAAGGAGAACTTGAAAGACCTAATAAGATAATGTGAATACCTTTTGAAGGGCAACTGGGACTGCAGGGCCTTTGGCTTTTGCAAAACCAATAACACCATTATAGTTGCCACAAGCTACCATAGCAGTATACTTCACAACTTGTCCTCCCTAGATCAAGAGATTCAAACGAAACTAAGAACATACAAAAGACAAGAGGGAAAGCACAGCAGGAAGCACAGATTTATAAAATACCTTTGTGACTTTACAAGTTCGGTTCATGTCTATCAATCTTGTATCAAAACCCTGGTAACATATACAAAAACCAAAATCATAACTGATAAGTCAGCTTTATTAAAAGCAAAAATAAGAATATGGGAGAAATAACAAAGATTATTTAAACAAGAAGGGCAATGAAAGTGCACAACATAAGAATCAATTAGAACTTCAAAAAAAGATCAAACTACAAGAATGCAATATCTTTGAAAAAAATCAAAATATTATTTTGCGCTTGATAAAAGAAAAAGAAAATTTCACGAACAACCAAAGAAGGCATCTCTAAATATATATAAATTGAAATCAAAACCAATAAGATTTGGAGGAAAAGACAAGTCAGTAAATTTAAACAAGCAGTTGCCTTCCTATGAATGCATAATGTACCTCACGTACATGGGCAGACCTTTCACTTCATAAAATTAGTAAAGAAACAGGAGAATTGATATATTATTAAGCAGGAGAAAAGGGAATAAAATAGATAAAAACTAACCAGTTGAAATTATATAATTTCTATTTTTAGGAGTTCTTTAACAACTTGCTTATTTTTTCTTTTTTAATTGTTGAATATTAATATTAGGAATTCTCAAACTCAGAAGCTCCTCACTCTATCAGATTGTCAGGAATATAAGTTCAATTCACTATCAATTCATCACTCCATCTAATTCATTCTACAAAATGATTCCAAAACCAATCATACAATAAGTCAACTGATCTGTTCAATAGGTCAATAAATTGTTCTTAGTTGGTCAAAGAGTGAAGTGGGGAAGTGCCTCACAAATTTTTGTTTCGTATTTCTAACTGATCTGCATAAAGATAATGATTTTTTCTTTCTATAAGGAGTACAATTAAAAGAATCACTAGGCTAATAAGTAAAACAAAGGGCAATGATAAAAGCTTTGCAGTGGTTAAACGTATATAAAAGAGCAAGCTCCTATCAAGTGAATTCATCTGTAAAATGAGCCAGTAAGAGTGTATTCAATTCACCCTTGGTGCATTGTGATCTTAACCTACTAAAATTCAAGAACTAATCCACTCTTTGCTTGCTCACTTTAGAGAACACTAGACACAAAAGAAGATGAGCAATTGATTATGGTACATAACAAGGTAAAAAATGATGCACTCCAAAATGCCAAGACAAACAGTTTGTTTGTTCCACATCTCAGATATGATTTTTCACATTTATTTTTAAACAAACAGTTATAGCTCTTCCACATCCCAGACATGATTTCTTACTTCTCAACAGGTTTCCAAACACGCTAAAAATCAGAGAATTGTGCAAGTATGAAACTACCTTCCGGTAAAGAGGCTTTCTTTTCTGCTCAGTCAATTCATTTCTCTCCTCAGCAAGATCCTTGATCTCTTCCTCGAGCGCCTTCCCCTTCCTCCCAAACGTATACTCGAGCTCCGCCAACTTCTCCTCGAGCTTCCTATCAATAGCCTCAAGTTTGGCCATCAGTACATTATCCTTCTCCTTCATGTCATCAAACTCCTGCTCATCATCATCATCAGCATCAGCATTATCTCCCTCCTCGATCTGCTTCTGCTTCTCCTTCTCGAACTCAGCCTCTTCCTTCGCATCCGCCGTCGGCTGCTCACGCTGAATCACACCATAATTCGCAGGGTTATCAGGATCATAAGCCTCCTTCCATCGCACCAACCTCAACGCCCTATTAAGTTTGTTCTGCAAAACAAACTTGTCCTTCAGCTCCGTCGAGACCTTAAGCCGATTCATGAGCTCGCCGATAACCCTATACTCGGACCGGAGGCGGAAATGCTTGTTTTCGAAGTTGTCTATTTTGGTCATGCACTTAAACGCGTCATCTAGGGTTTCGGCTTCGATGAAGTTCTTGAGCAGGTCCGTGTGCTTGTCTCTTTTCTTCTCGAAGTCACTCATCTTCTTGTCCGCCTCGTCCTTGGTTTCCTCGTCGGAGTCGTCGTCGGAGTCGGTGGGCTCCTCGTAGCGGTTCAGCTCGGGGGATTCCTTGAGCATCTCCTTCTCGAGCTTCGCGATGAGGGGCCCCACGCCCATGTAGTCCTGCTCCGACTCCGTGTCGATGTCGGCGGTGTCGAGGCCGAGGCGCAAACGCTCGTTTCGCTCCCTGCGCCTGTCGCGTTCCACCTCTGCGGTAATTTCGTTGAGGTATTTATCGCCTGTTGAGAAAAAAAGCACGTTGCCGAGGATAGGGGAATGGGAGGGGAATGCAGCGCGCGATTGCGATCTGCCGGAGTTTGAGACCACGCCGGTGGCGGTTCTGAATCTGAGTATGTGCCTGAGACCGGTTCTTCCATGGTGGATGTAACCCATTCAGATTAACGCTTCTCTCTCTCTCTCTCTCTCTCTCTCTCTCTCTCTCTCTCGTAATTTCGTATATTCATATATGCAGTGAGACACTGAGAGTCTGAGACTAATGCTACTAAACAAGTCCTCAAGAAAATAAAAAAGATAATTGGTGTAAGATATTTTATTATTATTATACCATATTTAGTTTATGTGTATTTGTTAGTATAAAATACGTTTATATAGATATGTAATAAAGATGTATCTTAATGTCTTATCATATTAATGAATAAAAATATGTATTTTATATTGATTGTGTATATAAATTACATTTTTATAATAAAATGTTAAAAATCATTTAATATTTGTTAAGTCATAAATAAGCATTTTATAAAGTGTATGAATATTTTTAATTAAATAAAATTATATAATTAATTTAAATAAGTTAAAATATCATTAGTTTAAAATTAACAGAGAAAAGAAAATTTAAAAATAAAAAATAATTTGTAAAAGTAAACAAATTATATTTGAGTTAAATTATTTTGAAGTAATTAAAGCTAAGTGGGTCCATTTGACGTGTATATGTACAGAACAACCTAATAAAAATTTAAAACCATGCCCACCCAATAACATGGCTCCAACCTTTACCTTAGCTCATATCTAATATCTAAAACTACACACATCGGGTCCTAGTCGTATTCAGCAACGATTATGGTATGTTACTTAAGTAGAGGAAACTCCACTTTAGTCCTGAACGTTAATCCGTTTGGTTTTATAAATTTTTTATTTAATCCTTAACATTTTCTAAACTTCACCAAACATTTACTTCAGTCTATAACATCAATGAAAAATGCAACGAAAAGAACTAATAACATTTTTTAACAAAATCAAGGAATAAAACAAAGGTTTTGTAAAATCAATTATTAAAGTGATGTATTCTTACAATGTTAAGGACTAAAATAGAAATTTACTCCACTTAAATAGATATTTCAGCCTAGAGATCCCTTCAAATATTTCAAAATCCTTAAAGCGGCTTCTTGTAGGTGAGGAATTCTGGGCTTGGAAATAAATTGACTGACTTGCTGAACAACAAAATCAATGTCTGGTGGAGTATTGGTTAAGTTAAAGAGTCTTTCAATAAATCTCCTAAAAGAAGTGACATCTTTTAGAAGATCTCCTTCATCAGAATTCAATCTAACAGAAGCATTCACAGGAAAATTAGCTGGCTTGCAACCAGTAAGACCAAATTCAGAAAGGATTTCCAAACAATACTTCCTTTAATTAAGAACCAAACCAGCCTTAGATCTTGCAACCTCAAAGCCTAAGAAAAACTTCAAATCACCCATATCTTTAATGTGAAATTGATCATGAAGTTGTTGTTTGACTGAATAGATTTTAGCTAAATTATTTCCAGTAAGTACAACATCATCAACATAAACTAATAATACTGTAAAAGAAGAAGCAGTTTGCTTGACAAACAAGGAATAGTCTAAAGTACTCTAAACATAACCGAGTTGAAGAAGAGTAGAAGACAACTTCTGATTCCATTGCCTACTAGCTTGCTTCAATCCATACAATGATTTCTACAATTTACATACAAGGCTAAGATAAAAAATGTGCATGCCAAGTGGAGGTTTCATGTAAACCTCCTCATGGAGGTCTCCTAGAAAGGCATTATCCATATCAAGCTGCTGAAGATACCAAAAGTTGGCAACAACAGACAAAAGAAACTGCATAGTAGTCAACTTGGCAGCTGGTGAAAAGGTTTAAAAAAAATCAATCCCCTCTATTTGTGTAAAACCCTGAGCCACTAGCCTAACTTTGTATCTCTCCAAAGTATCATATGCCTTATACTTAACTTTGTAAACCCATCTACAACCCACAAGAGGTTTGCCTAAAGGAAGCTTAACCAAAGACCATGTTCTATTGGCCTAAAGAGCCTGCAGTTCTGTCATCATAGCCTCTCTCTAACAATCAAGTTTGTTTGCCTCTTTAAAGGAATGAGGCTCAGGATGAGCAGAGATGGACAAGCAAAAAGAAGTATGATCAGCAAAACACTTAAAATAAGAAAGAAAGAATTGCAAAGGATAAGGAGTTGTAAAATGAGGAGAAGAATAAGAAGAAATAGTGCTACGGTAGTAATCAGACAAATAACCAGGGGGTTTTTTGAGTCTAGTAGAGAATCTAACAGGATCTGCAGTGATTGGAAATATGTCATTATTAGAAACAGATTCAGTAGAAGAATTGGACAAAGTTTCTAATACTAGATTCTGATCAGATAAATATTGATAAAAATCTTGAGTTTGAGTAGAAATATCAACATCAACAAGAGAGTCAAAATTGGAAAAATCAGAGGAAACACCATTGAAAGTACCAGTATCAGTATTGACAATAGTAAAAGGAAAAATTTTCTCATAAAAGATCACATTTCTTGAAATAAGATAAGAATGAGAGTGGAGATTAAAAAGAAGATAGCCTTTTGTACCAGTCTTGTAGCCAAGAAAAATGCATTTGGAAGCCCTTTTATCAAATTTAGTTTTGCCTGAATCCAAAGTATGTGCAAAAGCCAAACAACCAAAAGTTCTAAGGTTTGAAAAATCAGGTTTAGAACCAAAAACAAGTTGAAAAGGGGATTTGTTATGATTTAAAAAGGAGGATGGCGGCCTGTTGATAATATAGACAACATGTCTAATAACATAAGACCAAAAATGAATAGGGAGTTTAGATTGAAACAACAAAGCATGACCAACATTTAAAAGATGTTGATGTTTTCTCTCAGTAATGTCATTCTGCTGAGGAGTCTTAGGACAAGATGTCTCATGAAAGATTCCCTGTGTGGCAAAAAAATATGTTAAAAATAACTCCTTACCATTATCTGATCTTAATTTCTTCAATTTTATTGAAAATTGGTTCTAAATGAGGAGAATAAAGTTTGGAAGCACAGTTTTAACCTCAGCTTTAGTTTTTAATAAGTAGATCCAAGTAAATCTACTAAAGTCATCGACAACTGTTAAGAAAAAACGATGGCCTTCAAAAGAGGGAATAGAATAGGGGTCCCAAATATCAACATGAATTAATTCAAAAAAACTTTGAGCTAACAGTAGTACTGATTGGAAAAGGAAATTTCTTTTGCTTAGCATAATGACAAGTATCACAAGGATGAAAAGAATCAAAAGAAATTTCATTATATTGAGAACATAACTGGTGCAACACTTTATTTGAAGTATGGCCTAGCCTAGAGTGCCATAACATGGAACTATCAGTAGCATTTACAATAAAATCTTTAGAAAAAGAATTCAAATCACTAAAATCCTGCAGATGGAAAAGACCATGATGTTGCTTAGCAACTCCCATCATCTTGAAGTTGGAGGTCTGCACAATTAGACAAATGGATTTCCAGAAAATGACTAAGCAATCAATAGTGATAAGAAGCTTTGAAATGAAAACAAGGTGAACAGAGAAATAGGGAACATACAAAACATTCTTTAAAAGCAAATCACCTAACTGAATGTCACCAACAAAAGATGCAATAACAGAACTATTGTTAGGAAGTAGAACATGAATAGGTTTGATCTTCTTAAGAAATGAAAAAGAAGATTTATCAGGACATATGTGGTTTGTGGCACCACTATCAAGAATCCAAAGAGAAGAGATAATACCTGATTGATTAACCACAGAATGTTGAATGTGACTAACAGAAGTAGAAGAGTCCTTGGTCGGCTGAAGAAAGGCTATGATGACATTGTACTGATCTTTGGACAAACGAAACTGGTCTCGGCTGGAACTATCCTCCAAGGTACCATGTTGTGAAGCTGTATTAGAATCTGCTGGAACTTTCCACAGAATCTTCAGACGAGTATAATACTTAGAAATGCTGGAATTACCTTGCTTACAACTCTGGATTTGATCTTGAAGATTAGCAATGCGAAACTTGTCAGAATGCGAAAAACGATCCTTAAGATCTTTCTAGATTTCAAATGCCGAATCCATCCACATCATAGATTGCTTGATCGAAGGACTCATCGAACGAGTGAGCCATGACATCACCATGTGATTGCAACGCCTCCAAGCTTCATGCATTGGATCTGTTGATGGAGGAAAGGGAAGTGTGCCAAAGAGGAAATGCTCTTTGTTCTTGGATTCAACCGCCACAATCATATCACGTTCCCATTGATGAAAGTTGTTTTTGTTTTTGGTCAAAGGTGACGAAACAAGAACAACGATAGGATTCTCTCCGGGATGAAGAAAATAGGGATTGACAAGGTTGACAAGGTGATCGGAAGTTGAATGTTGATTGTTAACAGCCATGGTTGATCAAAAAGAAGAAGATAAGAAGGATCGAAAAAGGAAACAATCTCAAATAGAGAAAAGCGGAAGAATGATGAACGAAGATAACTTCGTGTACAGGGATGATACCATGAAAGAAACTCTAACAGAAATTGAAGAGAAAACTCTGTTTTTGGAATGATCTTCTCATACATCCAACTGAATGTTTACAAGATTAACTATATACACAAGCTAAACTAGAGTTAGTTGTAACTAACTATAAAACTAACCAAAAACAGAAAGTTAACTAAGCTAACAGGATTAGTTGATAACAAGATTAGTTGGTAGAACTTGTCTAATCCTAATAAATGCATCAACGAAGAGATATTACAATAGGTTGGTTGGAACATAGTGAAGTGCACCAATAATTCCATCACCAGAGGCAATTACATATTACAGTGCACACAAGTGTAGTAGATATCGTTATTGATGGTAACTTCATTAACAATTCCTTTAAGGAGCCTAGTAACACTTCAGTGTCATCGCTGTTCAGCATGCTCGAGTCATCTGGTTAATAGTTATGTATTTAGTTTTATGTCAGGGAAATATAACCAGCGAGAGCATAAAGGATAATTGATAGATTTGATAAAGAACGGAAATTGAAAAATGATACTACTATCTGATATCTCATTCTTCTCACTATCGTATAAAGAGGAAAATGTTATAAGTTTTTACATGGGAGCTGTTTTCCTGCCGCATCCTTGCATGTATTTTGATTCTTCAGCTCATCTACAGCCGGAAAAAAATGAATATGCAGTGGCCTGCTAAAAGTAAGAGCATCATGAACGCTCATGTAAAGTGATGGTTTTCCATGAAGTGTCACTTCGGGGGAGAGGCAAAAATCTCACATATAAGTTCTTTAAAATCAACGACAATAGTACTTTGGAAGTATCCAATTATTTGAATGAAAATATCATTACTAATTTACAGGTGATAATAACCATTTGTGAACATCCAAAACAAACTTCATTAGAACAACCGTACAGGGCTGGGAGTAGAGAACCTCACGCAGGCATGGTGTTGTACAGTATCAAGCTTTGTTCTAAATAGTTTTCTTTATCCAGCTTTCATGTCACTAGCTTTAGGCCTTGTAGGTACTTGGGCAATACAGAGAAGGCACACCAGGAAAATAGATAAATTGATAACCATATTAGCTGGTAATCAAGCAAGTCTATCTGGAAATGCGTATCTGCGATGATAAATATTAAATAAAATATTTGTTTTTGTGGACATAAAAAGCATGCCATTTTATTTTTGACACGATATAAAATGTTAATTAATTTAAAGCTGTTTCTCTATTACTGTAAAACAAGAGATATTGGATGAATTTAGAACTTAAATCACCAGCTTGATAGAGTCTCCTACTAATTGGCGCTGTGAGAGAAAATATAAAGCAACTCAAATCTATATAATCACTTGAGGATTCAAGATTGACATACCTGCTCTAACGATATCATGTTTCTCAGAACTAGTGCTTGAGCCAGTAGTTCCGTAGCTGGGCCATATGGAGGAGTATCTCATCACGACCCTGATTGGTAACACTACTGGTCATGATCCATGGAGGCACTGATTGGAAGAAACCTCGAATCAAATCCTGAAAATCATTAACATTTTCTTCTGGTCTTTTGCCTCCATTCTTTTTCTTTTTCCGCTTGTCACATTTGGTGAAGATTAATGTCATTGGGATCTGAAAGAAAAATTATATTAAAAAACCCACTCTTGTTACCGAAAGAAATTATTAACTCTCTTCTGTTCTTAGCAGCACAAGTCCCATCTGGCTGGGTGTGAGACATGAACTAGAACTACTTTATGATGCTCCCATTAGAAGTAGGGGCTAGAGGTTTTCCCTGCTTAATTACCTGACCTTTAGCTTTAGGAGAGGACTCTCCTATACATCAAGTGATACTATAGCTTGGTTGTCCATCTTGGTGTAAATGGGCTACTGCCGCTACTCTATTCAACACACGACTAACACAAGTGTAATGCAAGACATATAGCTCCTATTTGGATTGAGGGAAAAATGTTAGCAACACGCTCTTTTATTATTAGGTAAAATTCAAGTGGGAATCATTATACAATGTGCCCCCACCCCCTTCTAATTTAATGGATCCCACATGAATTTCACCCAATAGTAAAAAATTTGTTGAATATATATATATATATATATATATATATATATATATATATATATATATATATATATATATATATATATATATTAGAGTGCGTATTGTTAGCATTCCTCTTAAATAAAGACCCTGCTCTTGACAACTTGGCAGGAGTGGGCTCTTACATATAGTATTTACATCACATATCTTCAAAGTCTATAATAACCTCAGTTGACAACATTTAAATTATAATAACTAATTTAAGTTGTAACTGTATTAATATTTGTCCTCCATATAGATAACCAAGCACTAGCTGAGCAAAGTCAACCTCTTGGAGATATTATCAATCATCTAACCAAAACATCTCAGTGATTCCAGTTTCCATAACTGAAATGAAATATTTGGTATCATACTATCATAATTCTCACATGCACATTACCTACTTGACATAAAGATGAAGTGGCAGTAACACCAATATGCCAGTTAATTATTATCTATAAGGAGTTCTACTAGGAAATATGTAGTTTTAGCTGCAACTGCACAAAAAAAGGTAGGAAGACAAAAGTGAGCCAAACTTCCACACAAGGTATGCCATAACCATCAGATCAGGTAGCACATGCAGGATTGATGGTAAGTAAACATAAAGCATATAACTTAATTCTGCTAATGAAGAAAATTTGACACATTACCTGATTCTGACCCAACCAACTGGCATAGTCAAGATCAATTTGTTTAGCAGGAATGCTAGCATCTATTAGAAGGAATACTGAAACTAACGTTGAGCGGTTAAGGAAATAGTCTTTGGTGAATTTTTCCCAATCCATCCTAAGTTCATGCGGTGCAGATGCATACCTAATGAAAAGAACATAATGGCAAATAAATGGCATTGGCTCAAGAATGGTGAACAAGATCAAATTATTCGTCAATAGTTATCCTTAAAAAACAGCATAAACTAGCATTTAGAAAATAAAACTCTGGCCTAAAGGCAAAAGAAATGTTAAAACAGAACTTTAGCATTTCAAGAACTCATGTGGATAATGTAACACAGAAAAAAAAAATCATAAGACAACATATCAACATATAAAATTATTTGCAACCTTGGATATTTAATCAGTCAACCTAAGAGAAGTAAAAATACAATGGAATCCTACTGCTCTGAAGTCTAACACTCAAACTTCATCAACAACATTTGCACAGCATACTAGTCCATTGATATCGAATATATTAGTCAATATTTCCAATCTTTAAGACCTAGTACAGGCCTAACATACTGTGAGAGTATAGCAGGAGTATATATGGTAGCAAGTCATACCCATATCCAGGCAAATCAACCAGGTACCAGCTATTATTAATCCGAAAATGGTTTATACATTGCGTTTTGCCTGCAAAAATTTGAAAACAGACAGTTTAATACTGTCAATAAATGGCAATGCACAGAAGAAAGAATAATGTGAATTACCAATAAATTAAAAATCCCTTTATTATGTCTTAACACTGAATGCACTAATGCTATATACTATGTCCAGTACCTTAATAACCAATATTAGCCATTACTTGATTCTTTATACAACATCACCTAAACCCTACAAAACTTCCTTACATTTGTCTAAATTCAATTTCAATCCACCAACTCCTAAAACTCTATCCCTCCAAAAATACCCTAACCCTAATCTAGAGTCACAAATCCTCTCTCCTAAGTCCTACCTCCTCATAGAGACGGTTCAAATGCCTAAATACACACGTAAATCTTAAATCTAACACGTTATTTTCAAATAAGTCGCATTCAAGTTCAACCTTTCAAGCTTCAACACAGAAGAAATCACCACATGCCTGACATTGAGAACACAATTTTTCTTTGCACTGCACAGAAAACGACTATTTAAAAAGGAACCGTTGTAATAATGACTAACCAGGTTTCTTCGAAGTTAAGGCGAGCTTCTTGCGGCGCACGAGGGAGTTGAGGAGCGAGGATTTTCCGACGTTGGAGCGGCCAACGAGAGCGAACTCAGCAAGTCCATCGGAGGGACAATCCTCAGTCTTCACGCTGCTTTTCACAAACTCGGCCTGCAATACCAGAGCATCATTGGCGTAGTTACTCAACAGAATGTTGGAACCGTTCAAGACTCTGGAACTTTCGAGGGACACGGTGGTCTCCGGCGGAACGAAGAGCTTCTCGAGGGATAGCTCTGTTGGGGAAGGGTTAACACTTACGGGTTCTGAGGCGGTGAGAGTGGATTTGGGTGGCCGTAAGAGGGTGGTTTTGGAGTAGGCTCGGAGAGTGAGGGAGGGAGATAAGGTAACGAGGTAGAGAGGGAACCTTGGGAGGTGAAGAAGGACCATTTCACTGCACTTTAGGGACTCAGCGATGAAATGAAAAAGGAAAATGTCTTGGCGGGCGATTAAACGACACTCCCGGCACACGCTGCCGCGTTACTCAAAACGTCGTTTTGTTAGCCACGCCAAAGAGGGTTGGGGATTTTTGCAATCAAACAGCATAAGTACTATTCATAAAAAGATGGGGATCAACTATTATGTTTTTTTCGGACGATGAAAAACTTTGAGGGAAAAAAAAAAAGATAGACGAAGGAGAATAGATTTGGATCAATTATAATATGTTTTGTTTGGATGATGAAAATCTTTGGAGGGAAAAAAATTGAGCAGAAAAAAAGAAGCAAAATAGGAAAAATAACGAGCGAATAATTGGTAGATTTTTAAATTGCTTGCATTTAGAAAAATAAGAAAAAAAAATAGAATAAAAAGAAAAATATGTATTGTAAAGACATATATTATGTCAGTGATTATTTCATAATTTAAAAGAAAATATAAATGTTTTTTTAATGAGTCCCATAATATATTTTTTTTCTTTTCTCCACAAAACCGTGTCACTCTAGATAAGTTTTTTTTTTATTTTTTTTATGTCTCATCACATATTTCTATTTTTTTGTAATAGCTCAATCACAATTCTTACTTTTGTAGACCACGAGATATTTGTATGATTTTTTCACTTTAGATTCATGATTAGTCAAACCTCAAAGTTTTGAGTATAAAACGCAATTCATGCATAAGATTTAAAAAGCAACCAATCCCTCAAAGTGTGTTTCATTATTACCTCACAAATTTTGCATAGGAAATAAACGGTGCGTCATTAAGGCCATAAAATTGATGAGGTTAAATGGGATTGTTATTTCTTTCATTATCTCCTCATGCGCATGAAGTGAGGTTTGAGCAACAATTATCCTTCTTAAGATGGATTTAGCTTGAGCTAGTGCCTTTAGGTTTATTTTGTTACTGAGACTAAAATTATAGGACATTAGGTTATGAGAACTAGTTAAGGGTTATTTATTGATTTTCCCCAATGATTGTGTTGCGAATTTGCTTTTGGCATGGGGCGCTTTGCCAGGTATGCAAGTGTGGCTTTTGAATTTTGATTGTCATTTTGGTGTGTAAGAGTAACACATATGTTCTTCTTCTTATGGTGAGAAATCCTAAGGCCCATGAAATTACAAATGTCCTCCCAATTTAACTTATTTAGTCATGTATGAACATTCTAAACATACCTATCGCCCTCTCTTTACCCTTTGCCTTTTTTCCAATGACCTCTCATGATGATCATTTAAGGGTCAATATGTGTCTTGGCCTTACTCCCCTAACACGATCGTGCTTTCCTACCCTTCCTCAGGTTTGACGTTAATAAACAATAGAATGGACAACCTTGTGTGTGCTTTCCAGAATCATAAGTTGTTAGTTGTCATCATCAGCCCCCCAATGAGATTAAACCTGTTTTAGACCTATTATTGTATAACTCAACAGGAACGTGTGAGATTTTTTTCCCAAATTGCTATTTTTCTAATCTCCTTTACATTCACCATAAAAAATGGTCTCTGTCACTACACTATTAAATAATGATCCACCACCATCCATGGACCCTTAAAGGAGATAATGATAATAAACTCTTGATGGGAACGACATTAAGCAGCAATCAACAAACATATCAGCAATCTTTATAGGACCCCTTTACACTCTAACTTCTCTCCAACCTTTGTTCAAAAACTTCGAAGTTCATTTTTTTTCCTAAATATTTGACCTCAAGAGTCTTCATCCATGGCTTAGACCACATTGCCCATTATTTATCCACAACATTAGGGTCAACAACAACAATAATAATAATAATAAAACTTATTTAATTGGTTGGGAGCCTATTCTTCTTACCATCCATTTTTGGGTAACTCACTCTCCACCCACAAAAAAAAAAAAAAAAAATCAATCTTTGGGACTAACCTCACTTATTGGTTAAATAATTATTATTTTCCATACTCAACCTTGACTTCTTCAACACCATAAACTTCAACCATTACTTTCACCTATTGTCTTGGCTTTTTCTAGTGCTTTTACAAAGGATGTCATCCTTTTGGGATGAAAATGGTATAGGATCTATTGCCTCTTTACAAATGTGAGCAAAATGTTGTAGAATAATTCACAAATTTTGGTCTTATAAGTTACAATGTACATATATAAATAAATAGATAAAAGGAATGTAAATTTTTCATGTCTTGATTATTTAAGGCTCCCCCGATATTTTATATAATAAAAATAATTATTTAAATTGAAATTATTAAATGATATGATTTTGACATAATTATATTTTGAGTTCTCTTGCAATCAATGTGTTTTCCTCATTGTTGAGCACTTTAGCTTGATTATCTAGCTATTTTAATTATATAATTTTAGTCTATTTATTAACTTAATATTTAATAAAAATACTGAGATAATTTGATATAATAGTGCATAAAGCATTAAAGCCTCATATCAATATATATTGACGTACCAATATAATGAAATATCAATTATTTTATTTATTACTAATTACTAGTATTTTTGAGCATGGTTTCTAAAAATCAATGAAACGTGATTCTATTTTATTCACTCGCAAGAAACATGGCATAGAAGTGGAGAAGAGAGACCCCATACACCATAGGCAATCAGATCTCGCCACTTCAGCTTCTCATACGTCGAAAGTATATGCACCAGAAAGTTTCTACTAGTAATTTCTAATATCCATCTCAATCATCACTGTAGCTACGATTACCGATCACTCTTGTATCTATCTTCGTTTAGATCTCACTCTCTCTGAAGAAGCAAAGGGGCGATCTAACCGCGTTGTCGTTCTACTCAGCTTTCAGTGGCTATGGCTCCACCGCCACCGCAGTCTCATCGATCGCCCTCACCGTCGCAACCGTCAGGGTCAGTTCCCAAATCCACTTTCCTTTCTTTTTATTTATTTGAATGTTTCACAATTTCAATTTGGACTCATCCACGGAAGCAACTACATAGCAATTGCCGCCTTTATCTCGCAACATGCTTTAGACAAATAGGAAATTTCGTATGTTTTGGGTTTTACCTCACAGCATAGCATGGCTTCAAATGTTTGAACGCGCGCTTCGCTTTGTTCTCATTAACGTTAGAGATCCAATGCCGTTGAGTTTTGTCTTATTTGGCGTACAATTACGAAATCTACAGTGCTTGCGTGTTATGACTTAAGTAGTTAAGTTCTGTATGGCATAGTGTCTCGCGGATTCATCAACTTGCGCTATCTCTTCTATTTCAGAAACTTGTTTCTGGAATGAGGAAAGGAGCTATGTTAACTACATTGAGTTGGTGCATTAGCTTTACACACACACACACATACATATATTTAACCTCTAATGTTTTCTTGATATTGTTCTCCAACCAGAATTGAAGTTTCACGTTGGTTAATCTATGTTGACATTTAATGCAAACTTTTATTACGCAGATTACCGAGGTGAAACTCTGATTTTGATTGAAAAGCAATATCTAGGGAACTGCATCCAAAGTTTTTGTCTATATTGATATCCCAATTCTCTTCTGTCTACATGGTTGATTATTTCTTCGTTGTGGTGTAATACCTTTACTTCAAGTACTGACCTAATGTTTAATTTTACCAGGAAGAGTGAAGTCTCCGATCTGAAATCGCAGCTCCGGCAGCTAGCTGGGAGCCGAGCTCCGGGCGCTGATGATTCTAAGAGGGATCTCTTCAAGAAGGTGATTTCCAACATGACTATAGGTATTGATGTCTCATCTCTCTTTGGCGAGATGGTAATGTGCTCTGCAACGTCAGATATTGTTCTGAAAAAAATGTGCTACCTATATGTTGGGAACTATGCTAAGGTCAATCCTGATCTTGCGCTTTTGACGATTAATTTTCTGCAAAGAGATTGCAAGGATGAGGATCCAATGATTCGGGGACTAGCATTGAGGAGTTTGTGTTCGCTCCGGGTGGCAAACTTGGTGGAGTATTTGGTTGGGCCATTAGGATCTGGATTGAAGGACAATAATAGTTATGTGAGGATGGTGGCAGTTATTGGGGTTTTGAAACTATATCATATATCAGCTTCCACCTGTATTGATGCTGATTTTCCAGCAACACTGAAGCATTTGTTGCTTAATGACCCTGATGCTCAGGTGAGGATTCTATCTGTGTGGAAATTTTATCCTCAATCCATGATAAATCATAACAGCTTCGTTCAACTTTTGTAAAGAATTAAGAGTTTCACTTAGAACCAAGCTAATCTAAATTGTCCAATGATTAATGAATTGCAAGCAAATAGGCTGCTTAAAAGTTAAAAAAATATTATGCTTGATTATTTTTTGGTTTCTTGTTTGATAAAGAATTCATTCATTTTCTATTTTTCAAATGCTTGTTAGCCTAAATTTTGTTAGAGTCCCTCGACGATGTCTTTGGACATTTACAAGTACCTTATATCATGTTGATAAGAGCATCATGTATGATACTTATAAGCAAATAAAAATACAAAAGAGCTTGTATGGCACTGATCAAGGTTTGGTTAGGATACCTGTGAATAATAAATACTCTGAGAACCAGTTCTATTGAAGGTATGACTTTTTTATTTTATCAATTTGATTCAAACTAGTGTTTTGATTGATTTCAATTTCAAAACAGTATAATTTCCTTGAGTAGTCACACTTTAAATGAGCTGGTCCTTTGAGGTCCCATTTTAATAATTTTTTTGTTTGCTTAAGAAGTTAATTGTATGGTTTTTGGCATAATGCATGTATTTCTACCTTATTAAAAAATCAATTCATTTTGTTTACTTTTTTCTAGTTAAAATGCTTTATTATGAGATAGTGAAAGAAGTGAATTTTGCCCATTGGGTGAAATCATGAAATCTGAAGATTAAAAGACAAAGTCATGTGACTTTTAAATTAGTAATGTGATTATTAAACAACTTTTAATCCTAATGATCAATGTATGGTTATATGGTTCAGATTTACTCCTCTCGCCCTCATACAAACACTCCTCTCACTTAATATGCCCTGTACCCACATATGTGTGTGTTAATTTTTTGTTCTTGTTATTGTTTTTCAATTGTTCACCTAATCACCTTCATATTAGAACAAATTTAAAACAACAGGAGTCACCAAATAAATTGTACTTTACACATTTATATGGCCATGCTTTTTTCATCAGGTAGTTGCAAATTGTTTGTCTGCTTTACAAGAAATTTGGACCTTAGAGTCATCCACATCAGAGGAAGCAGCCAGGGAGAGAGAAACTCTACTTAGCAAGCCAGTTGTATATTACCTTTTGAATCGGTAATCTTTTCTTAAGTCTCTCTGATACTTTGATGAACACTACTTGGGAAAGATGTGGTGCTTAAGTTATCTTTCCCTAAAGGACAGCTCTGTTATGTTCTTTCTTTAGCATTTTTTAGGGGAAGCTAACATTCATCAAAACACAATAGATAAACTGAATTTTCTCAACCACCCTCCTCTGGGATTTTCTTACATAGGAATTTTGTCTCTTTCCATTTCTCCTTGGCAAAAAGGCTTATAGCTACCATATAATCTGGTAGTTTAATAGCTGCTTCATCCTTGTGGAAATTATAAATCAGTGATATGTAGTATGATTGTGGGAGTAATGGTTGACTGAGTAGTATCTTCACAAATGGGTTAAAAAATGTTTTATTACCTTATTATAAGTGCTAACTGTTGTCCTATTAGACTATAAAATGTGTTGATAATTTTAGTGTGTCTTTGGTATCACGTTTGAAGTTCACGGACGTGGATCAAGCAGACGCTACAAAGATTAGCTTCTGTGTCTTCTACTCTTTTTTGATGTGGATACGCAATGCCAGCCCAAACACGCTAGTAGCAACCATTAGATATAAAAAGAAAGCACCTGTAATATTTTGCAAAATTACCAATTTTAATAAAACTTATCTGTTCCTTCTTTTTTCACCTGCAGCATTAAGGAATTTAGTGAATGGGCTCAGTGTCTTGTGCTGGAATTGGTGTCCAAGTACATTCCATCAGATAACAGTGAAATATTTGATATAATGAATCTTCTTGAAGATAGGCTCCAGCATGCAAATGGTGCTGTTGTCTTGGCAACTATTAAAGTATTTCTGCAGTTGACTTTGTCTATGGCTGATGTGCATCAGCAGGTATGCTTTGATTTGTGTGTAAACATCTCATTTAATCTTGTTTTTCATTGCAACATTTTTTTATACATGTTATTTTTCCCTTAACATAAAGTTCTTTGGTCTGAATCGTGCTTGCTTTGTATCTCATAATGATTTTACTTTTAACTATTATCTTGCTCAATCATTCACAGAGGACATATATTTGGCATTTAGGTTTTTCAGCTGAAAGATTAGGCTTATGATATTCATATATGGACTCATATAAGAAAGAAAAATAGCAGAGAAGGTATTCTTCTCTGCCCTGTGGCACAGCCACCCAAAACTATCCCAATGATTATAGCCCACCCCTCTTTTCCCTTATATCCCACGAAGCCTGACAATGCTTCCCACACTCGTTGCCACATATGCAAGTTTGTTATAGCCTACGCAATCCCTCTTTGCCCTTACCCATATGTCAACATGTTACATCACCTTCAGTCATAACTCATGACAATTCCCTTTGATTACATACTTATTGAAACTATCATTGTTATTATTTAAACCTTTTTTCTTGATCTTGAATTATTTTGCCTTGATACTTGTCAGCTTTGGTTGCTTCTCTGTGATTTATGTTGCACATTCTTCTTGTTAGGTATATGAGCGCATCAAAGCCCCTCTCTTAACTCAAGTGAGCTCAGGAAGTCCAGAACAATCTTATGCAGTTTTAAGTCACCTGCATATTTTGGTCATGCGTGCACCTTATATATTTTCCTCAGACTACAAACACTTCTATTGCCAGTATAATGAGCCATCATATGTTAAAAAGTTGAAGCTTGAAATGCTGACTGCAGTTGCAAATGAAACTAACACCTATGAGATAGGTAAGTAACTTCAATTTGCTATAGAGAGAAATGGTTAGGGGAAGGAGTAATTGATGTAAGATTTGCATTTGGTGTTCTATTCCCTGGTCTGAGGCTGCCCGTCTTATGACTTACTCATGAACTTCTTGGATCTCATTTCAGTGACAGAATTATGTGAATATGCTGCAAATGTTGACATTCCCATTGCAAGGGAATCAATTCGAGCTGTTGGGAAGATAGCATTGCAGCAGTATGATGTCAATGCTATTGTTGATCGACTTCTCCAGTTTCTTGAGATGGAAAAGGACTATGTTACTTCTGAAGCTCTGGTAAACATGACAAGTGCCTGCTAGCTACCCTGAAATTTGTGCTTAAGAGTAGTATTGCTTTGTTTTATATTATATGCAAACATGTGTTGAAAGTAAGGCATTTTGATTTGACTTAGCTATGGTATGGTAGACTAATGCGAAGTTTGAAAGTTCATTTGTTCAGGTGCTTGTGAAAGATCTGCTAAGAAAATATCCACAATGGAGTCAGGATTGTATTGCTGTTGTTGGAAATATCAGTAGTAAAAATGTCCAAGAACCCAAGGCTAAGGCAGCTCTTATATGGATGTTGGGGGAATATTCTCAGGACATGCATGATGCTCCATATGTCTTGGAGAGTTTAGTTGAAAACTGGGATGAGGAGCATTCTGCTGAGGTAGTTACATAACTTTTTATGCTTTACAGTGGTGCAATTTCCGCATTTGAGATTTAGATTTTCATATTGAATGGCAATTTATGCCCAACAACATGGGACAGTGTAATCTTAGTTATATATTCAGTTCTGCCCATGTTGAATTTATATTCTTTGATGGTGGGATTCAACCTTTTTCGTTCAGCATATCAAGGTGCAGCGGTAAAGTTGTGCCTTGGTGACTTGTTGGTCATGGGTTCGAATCCGGAAACAGCCTCTTTGCATATGCAAGGGTAAGGTTGCGTACAATATCCCTCCCCCATACCTTCGCATAGCGAAGAGCCTCTGGGCAATGGGGTACGAAGTTTTTATATCAAGCTCTGACATTTTAGAAGAGGTGTCAACTCTCAAGTGCTTCATTCCCATCTAGCCATCTATAGCAAGAGTTCCTGTGCATCATTCAATGATGTATAATTGTATATATGAAAGCTTAAATTTAAATATTATAGTGGATCATTTGGATGGTAAAACTCAACCATTGTTTTACACTAAGATTGTAGTTGAACCAGTTTCTTCATTTTTTTCCTTTGAAAGGATTGCAGAAGGAACATTGTAAACAGCCTATGTTGAAATTATGGGCTTTTAGGTATTGAGGGAGAAACTGAATAATATTCTCTTGTGTATTGTCATGTGTTACATATGATGATAAAACATAGAGCACTAATGCTTATTTATGCTAATACTGGATGATAATCCTAATTAAATAAAGAAACAAATTATTTTTTACTGCGAACAAACACATCATTAAATATTAGGAAACTTGGAAACTAATAAAATAGGGAAATTAGCCATAAGAGATAATCTCTATGATACATTAGATATAATCAGCATATTTATTGGATATTTTTCATATATTCTAACACTCCCTCTCAAGATAAAGCTTAGTAAGCCTGAATCTAGTTGCAAATAAATATTTTCTAATGAGGGCTCCACCTAATATGGCTGGAAGGATAATCACCCTGGAGAGTTGGTTTTGGAATGTTGTGTTAGGAAATAAGGAGAAGGGGGAGTTAGTTAAGATAGACTATTAATGAGTTAGTTAGTTAGTTAATTGGTTAGAGGGGTTTATTAGATATAAATAGGGGAAGAAGGATAGGAGAGAGGGGATTTGGTATCATTTGTAGATTGATCATTAGTTCTTTGTGAAAGGAGAAATCCTTTGTGAAGGGGAAACCCTTGGAGGAGATTAGGAAAGAAGAAAGAAGAAAGAGAAGAGAAACAGAGAGATCAAGGAAACTGTGCACTGCAATTCTGTTCTTATTATTCCAGCCTATCTAAAATACAACAGCCCTTCTTTTTTTATAGGCAGCTACTCAACAGCTATGAAATCTTATCTAATAGTAGCTAGCTGACTAACTAACATATGCAGCTTTCTTTCCTTGTTTATATTTACGTATCACAATGAATGGAGTATTAGCTTGTATTTATGCCTGCTTATTTATATTTTGAATAAATGCTGTCTCATGATGCAGGTTCGCTTACATCTTCTTACTGCAGTTATGAAGTGTTTCTTTAAGCGACCACCTGAAACTCAAAAAGCATTAGGAGCTGCATTGGCTGCTGGGCTTGCTGATTTTCACCAGGTTTGAATTGTTGTTACTAGTTACTACTTTGTATTGTCAAAACAGTGAATTGTTTGAATATTTGCTTTGTGGTATGTTAAATGAGCTTTTTGTTGATTGCAGGATGTTCATGATAGGGCCTTATTTTATTACAGGCTTCTGCAATACAATGTATCAGTGGCAGAGAGTGTGGTTAACCCTCCAAAGCAAGCAGTTTCAGTATTTGCTGATACTCAGAGCAGTGAAATCAAAGATCGCATATTTGATGAATTTAACAGTTTGTCTGTTGTATACCAAAAGGTAACTAATCTACCCGCTTCCTTCCCAGTGGCTTTAATGAAACAAATTATTCGTTGAGTTTGGACTAATTTGAAGTGTTTCGCACCATTTCTAAATTTAATGAAATATTTTACTATTTTTAACAAATTTAAAGATAAAATGGGGAGAAAATAATAAATAATTCACCTTACCATTTAAAGTGTGTTTTTTCTGTTTCTTCCCTTTAAAACATGTCTGACTTCTTAATGTTTTATGTTTAGTCTTGCCTCAGCTGTTGAATCACCTGAGATATTCTAAATAATATGCTGCAGTTTGTTATTTACATTAGAATTCAATTTTAGCATTTTAAAAATATAAAGCATTGTACTGCTAACTTTCTGCCTCAACACCTTGTGGTGTGATAGATTAAATTAAACACCTTGTCTTATAGTAACGCTACTTGAAAGTTGAAACATGTTTATATTACTGTGATGCTTGTGTATATTAAAATCTGTCAAACTAACAATAGCCAATTCATGCAGCCTTCTTATATGTTCACTGATAAGGAACACCGAGGGACATTTGAGTTTGCAGATGAACTTGGAAATCTATCTATTAGTGCAGAATCTTCAGATTCTGTTGTTCCAGCTGAGAGAGTGGAAGCAAATGACAAGGATCTGCTTCTAAGTACTTCAGAAAAAGATGAAGGAAGAGATCCTGGTAGCAATGGTTCTGTCTATAATGCTCCTTCCTATAATGGTTCTTCTGCCCCTTCTACAACTTCACAACCACTTGCAGATTTGTCATTTCCAAGTACTGGCATATCCGGTCAAGCTCCTGCTTCTAGCTTGGCAATTGATGATCTACTTGGTTTAGATTTTCCAGTTGGGACTGCAGTCACACCTTCACCTCCTCCATTGAACCTAAACCCAAAAGCTGTACTGGATCCTGGTACATTTCAGCAGAAATGGCGTCAACTGCCAATATCCTTATCTGAGGTTTGCTTTGAAATTATCAGTTTTATTAATGTGATAACTTTGGCTTAAAAATATATATATTTAATTTGAACGCATTGGTATTATAAAAAAGTTTTTACATCATCCAATGATGTGTTGCCACATCATTTAATGAATTTGACATCTTAAAGTTGTAAAGCTTATTAAAGGATGTGCAGCAGCACATAGCAAATAATTGGATGATTGTGTATAACTGTAATATACAATTTTCATTGATAATTCATCAAAAATTCAAAAATTGAACTATAGAAATGTCTTAGTGTGTATCTTTTCTCTTCATTTTTTTTGTGCCACTCCCAACCAAAAAAAATGTCGAGCACTTTTGTTTATATGTGGTCTATAATTCATTATCTGGTGCAGGAATATTCTCTAAGTCCTCAAGGAGTTGCATCGTTGACAACTCCTCATGCACTTCTGCGGCACATGCAAAGTCATTCAATACAATGCATTGCATCCGGTGGTCAGTCTCCCAACTTCAAGTTCTTTTTCTTTGCTCAGAAAGCAGAAGCAGCATCAATGTATCTTGTAGAGTGTATAATCAACACATCGTCAGCCAAGTCACAGATTAAAATAAAAGCTGATGACCAAAGTTCATCCCAGGCATTCTCTACTTTATTCCAATCAGCCTTGTCCAAATTTGGTTTACCTTGAATCTTTATGGTGTCTTCAGAGCTTACAAATCGGCAGTTATGAAATTTTGCAATCCTAGAATGATTATATAAGGGAATGGAGAATATCGACTCCATACACACTCCCCCCCCCCCCCCCCCCCAAAAAAAAAAAAAGAAAGAAAATTCAGATCGGTGTATAACAGAAAAATGCAGGGGGATTGCATTGGCTAAAAGATTTTGTAGTTGTTCAGTATCCAAATTATCGTGATGATCCATCAAATATTCAGTTGTAGAAAACCCATTGGGTTGTAAGTTTGTAGAGGTTTTATGTTGATTTTCTGACGTTTATTCAAGTGTTCATTGTGTTCTAGGTCATAGGCATTGATTGACTAGTGGTTAATTTCTGTGCCGGGTTGGTGCTGAAATGTGAATCTGGACCCTTTATTAGTTGATTGCTTAATACACAAATGATGTTCGATGTCTGTAGTGTTGTTGCTTGTTAGTTTGCATTAGGTGATTTTTTGTCTGTCATTATCTTTAATTTACTGCTGTGAACTGAAGATATTTTTAACACACAATGTTTCACTTAATTTTTGTTTCAAGTGATCGTGACCATGATCATTTTTTATTTTTTTTATAAACATGTTTCTGTTTAAAAGAATAGTACATGATGCCAGTTCAATTAAACCAACCTGAAACACATCTCTGTAAGTTATTCTTCCGGTGAAACTTTGCACGGATATGTTGCATGCTTTAAACAGAACTGTAAAGGTAAGAATGTGTCTTTGCTCATGTGTATGAAGAAATTTGCTTTAATTTTGGGTAAATTTAAGCCAGAAAGTTGAACTAACATGTTAAACCCAGGGTAACGAGAAACGGTTAATCCGGCTAGTGGCTCGAAACATTTCCCCTTCATTTATTTAATCATAATTTTTATTTTGAGCGGCTGTTCCGAGGTACATGTGACATCTTGGGATACTGGAAATATTAAGGAAATATTCACCTGGGATGATGAGATGTTACTATTGTTAATTTAAGTGTCTCCATCTTTGTTCTATATTTTGTTTTGTCTGTTCTAATCCAAATGCAATACAGCTTTATTCAGTTTTATTTGGTAAATACTAGACTTGTGCGTGAGCATTGAAGATGAGGGTGCCTCATTGCCAGTCTGCCACACATCTTTTTTCCATCACTATTGCTCTCGTGCATTCCTTCATTTATTTTTTTCAATCTCAACTACTCTTCTATCTTAGTTGATTCTGAAAAAGGTCACTCGATCTACGGGGACCAATACTATTATATTTTTCGTAAAGGTCAACCACCACATGCAGGTCAGTCTGTCTCTACTATGATACCAAATAAAATTTGAAATGTTTATGAATTTATCCTAATAGTTGGTTATAAAGTAATTTTCTTTTCTTTCAATAACTGTATTCGTTCTTATTCTTTATGTACTAAGTTTATACATAAGATGATAAGAAAAGAAAAAATGTGTAGCAAGTCTGGTCACTCTTACATAATACATTTCTTTATTCTTATTATAACTAAGTCAAAATAATACAAACGAATGACAGTCTAAAATCATCGATATATATAATCATTGAACTTTAAAAAAGAAATTATTATTATTATTAAAGTTTATACAATTATATTAAATATTCATAAGATAGAATTTTGTTGTATAAACTTATCCCACCCAAGTAGGGATTGCCTTCCTTCCAGCTAATACATGTGGGTGACTAACTACTAACTAGAGTTGGATTGCACTAACTATTAGTGAACCAGTGGGGCTGGCACCGTAGCGTTCGTAGCTCTTCATTAATTAATTTTCACTTTTCTCTAAAAATTGCAAAATGGCCACTATTATAGTCACATATTGCTGCGCTGCTTCATGTGCATGAATTTCTTCTTCGCCATCCAGCAAGCCATAACCACTGTTTTATTATACAAAGAAAAGGAAAACAAATTTCATGTTTGCAGTTGCATATTATTCCCCGGCGGCCTCGCCACCACTGCCGCCGTTTGACATCACTCCTCCGCCGTCACCTTCAATGTATCCGACTCCTCCAGCACCCCCAGTCACCCCGCCACCATCTGCAGTCACGCCACTTCCTCTGACGGAGCCGTTGTTGCCGTCTCCGTCGCCGGTATCTCTGCCACCGCCATTTCCACTATCTCCTTCAACTCCGACCGCCGCATCTCAGCCACCACCATTACCATTTGCCACAGCGCCTGCAACGACAACGTTTCCGCCGTTTGCAGTTGCACTATCACCTCCAACTCCAACCGCCACTTTTCCACCTGCATTGCCAGAAATGCCTTCGAGACCGCCGGCGACAGTGGCGACGGTGACTGTTCCTCCACCATTCATGACGGAACCTACGCTGGTAACGCCGTGGTTTCCTGCGTTGCAGTCCTCGGCGCCGGAAGTGAATTTGCCGTCAACAACACGAAGTGGAAGTTTGCCGGTGGCTGTGAATGTTCAGAAGCCTTCAATATTCCACGTGTCAAGTGGTCTCATTGTTGGGTTTGTAATTGGAGCTATCGTTTTCGTCTTTGTTTTTACTGTTGGTTCAGTGCTACGATGGAATAGGAAGAAAAACAAACACAAGAATCTATCCACCCCTCACTGTAAGGAATCATCTCCCTCTCTTGGATCCAAGGGTTAGAAAATCTTATTTCTTCAATTTTTTAAATTTGTGATTAATTTATGGAGAAAACTTAACATCAGTTTGCTAAGTACTTTTTGCAATGTTATTCAAAAGTTTTATTTTGATAATCTAAGTTAATTTTTGATGTAAATCTTTATTAAGCGGATTATCCTCTTAAATGAATTATTGAGATAAAATTTAAGAGTAAGTTTGATAGGAGAGAAGTTTTTTCTATATCCGAAAAACATGATTCTAAGTGGAAAAGTCGATTCTTAAGAATCATGATATCCAGATATGAAAAAACTTATGGAAAAAGTTAGATTCCTCATCTCTTAATAATATTTTTTAAAATAATAAACTAAAATTGATTTTTGGGAATCATAATTTCTTCATAATTTTTTTATTGATTACATATCAAGAATCATAATTTCATACTTTAAGATTTTTGGGAAAGAAAAAACTTTCCGTCTATAAACACCCCCCAAATTCTAATAGAAAACTCTACAAAAAATACTTAGAACTCTATCTAGGTTTTATCCATTCTTTAATCAGAGTTAGAGTTTCATCTGGATAACTCGTGCTAACCTCTAATGCAAACCTTTGTTGCGTGATTAGCAAGACGAAACTTCAATTCTGAGAATAATAGTATGATACTAATAGAATTTAAAGGTTGTATCAAACTTTTTTCCCTATATTGAAAAGCATAATTTAATAGTTTATATGATCCCTTCTATTTATATATAAAAAAAAAGTGATGCGTTAATAGAGTTCAATGCATTTCATGTTTCATTAGATTTGTTGGATCATTATTGAGCTGCTAGCACACTAATTATCTCATCATCAGGGTCTCATGTTATTCGAGTGCCATCAAATCCAAAGCTGCCACCACGACCTCTCACTGAGGGCGGTGGAGCTTCTTGCTCTTTTAATTCGGTGTCTGTGAAAGCAATTCCAAATAATGCTCCAAGAGGTGCCTTTGGTCCCGTGAATGGTATTTTCACGTATGATGAATTGTTACTGGCCACTAAATGTTTCTCTGAGTCAAACCTTCTTGGAGAAGGTGGGTTCGGGTATGTGTACAAAGGAGTTCTCCCATGTGGAAAGGAAATTGCAGTTAAGCAGCTAAAATCAGGAAGCCAACAAGGAGAGAGAGAGTTTCAAGCAGAGGTTGCGACCATTAACCGAGTGCATCATAAACATCTTGTTGAATTTGTTGGATACAGCGATACCAGGGCAGAAAGATTGCTTGTTTACGAATTTGTTCCAAATAACACATTGGAATTCCACTTACATGGTAAGTCTAATTTAAGGTAACCTTATAAATGATGCATGGAAATGGCACTAGTGGTTTCTTGTGACATAATGTTATTTTAAGTACCCTTGCTTTGTTGTGTCTAGAGTGGACAGGTTTTTTTGCTGTTCCATTTTACAGTTGCCTGGTCCTTAACATGACATAAAAATGTATTGCAGGGGAGGGGAGTACCTTCTTAGAATGGTCAACGAGGATTAAAATTGCCTAGGGATCTGCAAAAGGGCTGGCATATCTACACGAAGATTGTGAGAATTCTTCCCTAGTCTTATGATTTCTTGATCTTTCTGAAGTCTATATCTTCTAAAATTTGTTGCTGCATATCTCATTACATTGACAATTTCAGAAAGAAAAAAAAAATCATTTCTCACATGGATCCCTTGAAGTTTACATACTTATGTCTCATATAAACACACTCTGTTATGGGTATTAGAAATGGCAATTGGTTTTAGTTATGATCATCATGTCCACAGGTAATCCGGCAATTATTCACCGTGATATTAAAGCATCTAATATCCTTCTTGATTTTAAGTTTGAACCCAAGGTAAGCCTTACATTGTTCCCATAATGGTAATGTTATTTTTATACAGTTTTCTATGCCGTTCCTTTTACAACAATCTTTTGTGTCCTCTTTCCAATAAAACGCAAGAGATAAAGGCAAATGTAGAAAATAATAGTAACATTTTTATTATATTTAATACCTAATTAGTCCTTCAGGAAATCAGAATGCTTGACTTAATTGGATAATGCCCATTTCCCCCTTTTATATTCAGCTATGCATCTTATTCACATTGCTTATTACTCTTAGACAGAACTTTTGTCTTCTATATTTTTCCCAGTGCATCATACAGCAGATGAAGTGTTCCTATGTTAATACTTTGGTCTGAGACGTATGTTTCTCTAATACTTGTGGAAATATATTGATGATGAGCTTCTGTTTGTTTAGGTTTCTGACTTTGGCTTGGCAAAAATCTTCCCTAACAACGATAGTTGCATTAGTCACCTCACCACTCGAGTGATGGGAACCTTTGGGTAAGGCCACTTTCCATCTTACAGCACTACACGTGTCATAAATGCACTACTTGACATTGGTCCTCATCGTTTCCTTAATGGAATTGTTTTTATGTAAATAAGCACCTCACACTTTAAAATCAGGTGTGCAGAGTATAGGTGTTAATAAAAATGGGTAAAAAGCACACTTTGTATGTTCCTATACATCAATGATGTGTAGCCAAAGTTGTCTATTAATGTACTACTATGTCAAGAGCAGCTTTGGCCAACTTTAGAATTTCGTTGCAGGTATCTAGCTCCGGAGTATGCATCAAGTGGTAAGCTGACAGATAAATCAGATCTATATTCCTATGGCATCATGCTTTTAGAACTCATAACAGGACGCCCACCAATCACAACAGCAGGATCAAGGAATGAGAGCCTCATTGACTGGGTGAGTTGACCGAGTTCTTTCCAATAACCTCTTTGTATATTAGAGTCATCATGTTGGAAAATGTAATTTTATTTTTCAATCAGTTTCATGCTCATGTGTGTGAACTGTGGACAATCATTAGGATGATAATAGATTTTTTAACAACTCAAAGCAATAGTGATTAGTGAATTTGAGGGACAATTTTTTTTTGTTGCTCACAAGGTCTCTTTTGCTGCTGACCCTCATAGTATTAAAATGACCTTTCAATATGTTTGTGTATTGGCACAACAGGCTAGGCCATTGCTTGCTCAAGCACTACAAGATGGTGACTTTGACAATCTTGTTGATCCAAGGTTGTGGAAAAGTTACGAAGCTGATGAGATGGAAAGAATGATTACCTGTGCAGCTGCCTGTGTGCGCCATTCAGCCAGGCTTCGACCTCGTATGAGCCAAGTAATAATCTGTTCGTTGTCTTTCATTTACATCAGTAATTCATAAAGGGAGAAAGATGAACGAATGAAGCTAATTTAACTTCTTCTCTAAATTCGTTGCTAGATCACGAGAGTAATTCTGACGGAATGATCGTTATAGAAAAAAGATATGGAAGTTAAGGCAAAATTCTTCATAGAAATCAATTAAGGACAACACTTAGAATCTTAGATGCAGTTCGTTAAGTGTTTTTTTATATTGTTCTTCTATCAAAATTAAGTTTCACTTCAATATTTTGTGTCACAAAAATTTGTATTAAAGGTCAACATAGATTACCAAAGTAAAACTCTAATTATACCAAAAACACTTGTGCAACTGTATCTAAGTTCTGTCCATAAATTAATATATCTTGGCGAAATTCTTTGGAACTACTTTTTTGATGGATTTGCTTCAACATCCCTAAATAAAATATATCCCTAACCAATCCTCTTAAAAAATTATGAGTGTAAAATATTTGCTTCTATTCGGACTTACAAGTAGACAATTAATTCTTAATAGCTAGATTTCCTTTGTTAAAATCCCATAACATAGTGTATGTTTGGAAGAAATATAAATACATGAGTCTCTGAACACAAAGTTCACAATCTGTAACAGATAGTTGGAGCCTTAGAAGGAGTGGTTTCTCTAACCGATCTTGTTGGAGATGTTACAACGGGGCTTACCACAGACACAGTATAGTGAAATATTTTAGATTATGATGCCAGCCATTACCAGCAGAACATGAGAAATTTCAATTAGGCATTGTCATGTCATAAATACAGCTCCAACTGGTATAGTGAAACCACTAGTGCTTATGGTCTTCACTCATAAGGCTCAAGCAGTGAGGCTCAGCAATCTATCCGAGACATAGTATAAAAGTGGTCAAAGATAGTGAATGTATTGTGCATTCTGAGCTATGGTAATTATGTTCTGCTCTAGATGTAAAGCTCGTACTGTCCAGACTAGAGTGACTAGATGTTCAAATTCTTAATCAGATTTCAATTTTTTAACAAATTATTAAAAGCTTCCTCAGCGTACTTAATTAGAGTTGATATTTTGGCAAAATGATGTGGATTGACACTTTGAACGGTGGGTCCAAAACCACACTAGCAGGCACCCAAAAGCACTTATAGGAAATTTGAAGTTCTTTTTTCTGATTCAACACTGTAAGACAGCAACACCAATAGATTTTATGAAACTTGCGGGTTCTTTTTTATTTGTTTCAATCAATCTATCAATTTATTTATTTATCTATATATCATCATCATCATATATAAAACATGATGCGCAAGATGTGGAGTCGGCATATCTATGGACACTCACTATTATCAAACCATGTTAACGTGATCATTCTTTGTTAAAAAAAAAAAGACCATTTTCTATTATGAAACCATGTCATTCGTCCTTTCCTGCTATTATAATTCTTATTTACATTAATGTTTCTTTAATTATAATGCTTCAATTTACCCATTACGTGGCATCCTTACCTGCTCTACTATTATAATTTTATCTTTTTTTATGTCAATTTGCATAAGATCTTTGAACCTTATTGTTGTCATCAAGGGGAGTGAAAAATTAGGGACTAGTAGTTTCAAATGTAATAAACTAGAGAGCTCAAAATACCAAAATTCAAGACATTTATTTGTAATTTTATCAAAGTCATACATTTACACACCCTAAATTGTAGATAGGTCCACCAATGATCTTCATTAAAAAAAAAATGCTTCAATTTTGTAACTCTAACTAATTGTAATTATTCATGAATGGAGATATCAATACTAAATTTTCACTTTTTACACCTTGTAATTAAATGTAATTATTCATAAACGAGTGATATTAATGTTGAATTTAAAACCGATAAAGAAATGAAAAAGATGTTTTACTAATTATTCTTATTATTCTTTAAGAATTTCCTTAAGTAAAGAATTTTCTTTCTCCTAAGGTATCACTTTATCGTCCATTATAATAATTCTTTGCTTAGTATTTAATTTATTCACCCAATATTCTTTTAGGTCTTTATCTAGATTTTAAGGCATTCCTTTCCTTTCAAACAAATATTCTGTTTGTCATTGTCATTAGTATTATGACCGTTTTCTTTTCTTGTAAATGTTATTATTATTTTTCATTGCAGTTATTATTATTTATGTTTTGGTAATAAAAATCTGCACATATGTTCTTACATATAAACCTGCTTTGTATTTATTATTCCTATTACCATATACCTGTGTTTTAATTAGTTGGGTTTATATCACAAAACGTGGCTTGGCTATGGCTCACTTCATTATTATTTTATATTAAGACTTACGAGAGGCCTAATTTTTATTATTATTATTCATCAATTTTGTTGATAAATAATCTGAAATTGATCATTTTTAATAAATTTTATTTTTCAGTTATATTTTATCATCACAAAATTTAAACATGAAAATTTATTTAAAGAAAAGAAGTCTAATGTCACTTGAATCAATAAAAATCATATAATATTATTAAATTATTTATTTACATACTTGATTATTAATTAAATTATTTATGTACACATAAAAATTGAATTACATATTAAGTGCTTTACCATGAACTGATTGTTTATACTTGGATGGAAGGCTTGTTAATGTGATTGATGTTACACTAACAATAAATACTTTTCTTTTTAAACTAACAATACGTTTTAATACATTACATTTACTAATTCGACTATCTATTATATTTAATAAATATGATATTGTGCCGTAAATATTACCTATAATATATTAAATTTAATATAGAGTTAATATATTAAAAAAAATTCTACACTAATTTATTAGTTTTTATTTACTTAATAGTTTGACTACATGAGTAAAAAAAATAGTTTGACTACATATTATATTTAATAAATATGATATTGCATAGTCAATTTTTCTTATAATATATTAAATGTGATATTTAATGAATGTAATATAATATTTATAAAATTGAATTGAATAAATAATATCTAGCACTTGTCCTTGTTTTTTGTTAACCTGCGTCGTGATTAGGATTTAACAAAGACAGAAATTCCGAAACCTGACGTGGAAGCTTGCGAAAATTTGATTGGTTGAGATAGCTCAAACTACGTGGGTCGGTTTAGCAATTAGCAGAACAGTGAAGTTTGATATATCGTCACCATAAGTAACAATCACGGTCACTGCCAATTCACCGTTTGCCACGTTCGCAACCAAACACCTTCTCTCTCTCTCTCTCTTTGACTCTTTAGGTAAATCTTAAAACCCTACTCTTCAATTTCTTCTTTTTTTTTATTTTCTTTTTCCCAAATCAATTTCTCTCTCTCTCTCTCTCTCGCTCTCTGATCTGTTTTGTTTCAGGAGCCACCCGCTCCTGCAGTTTTCTTTTGCGGTTGGAGGTTCCTTACTTTCTTTCATTCACCAACAATATCAACGTTTTATCTCTCTTTCACGAAATTGATCGACGAATATTTTTTTATTTTTTGCTGTTTCTTGATCGCAGTGGAAGGCCATTCTCGCAACGTTTGAGTTCAGCAGATCCAGAATTTTTCAGAAAACAGGTTTAGGAGAATGAAGAATACGGAACGAATTGCCAATTTGGCTTTAGCAGGTTTGCTTCTCGTGTTCCATGCTTCAGTTGATACTCAAATTTGATTATAAGTAAAACCTTCAAACCTATGCGGGATTCGTAACTAGCCTTTTCGGCATTCTAGTGCAATGTAGCTGCTATGCTATATCATCCATTTTCTGATGGATTAAATGTTTTTTGAAATTTGATTCTGAAATACTAAGGTGTATCGGATTTTGGTGGTTATGCATTGTTTAATAATGTCAGTGTATGAGTGAGAGGGGGGGTTTTTGTTTCTCAATGTTGATGGCATTTTATTTGTAATCACAGGTTTAACCTTAGCGCCTCTTGTTGTGAAAGTAGATCCGAATTTAAATGTTATTTTGACTGCTTCCCTCACTGTGTTTGTGGGCTGTTACCGCTCCGTTAAACCAACCCCACCAACTGTAAGTAGTGATCCTGCTTATCCTATTCTTTGCGCTGTGTTTTTCATGGTTCAAGATATGATTTCTGTGAATCGTATTGTTGATATGTTGCTAACGATTTTGCAGGAGACAATGTCCAATGAACATGCCATGCGTTTTCCCTTTGTTGGGAGTGCAATGTTATTGTCACTCTTCTTACTCTTCAAGTTTCTATCCAAGGACTTGGTGAACACTGTATTGACAGGCTACTTCTTTGTACTTGGGATTGTTGCCCTTTCGTATGTTCTTTTTCTCACGTCCAATGTGCTTATCATTTCGAGTCAATAGAATCTTTTTCAACATATTTGCTATTTTATGTCTACAGGGCAACATTATTACCATTTATTAAACGTTTTCTGCCAAAGCATTGGAATGAGGACCTCATAGTCTGGCGTTTTCCATATTTCCGTTGTATGTGACACCCTGGCTCCTTTTTTTTCTTTTCTTAATGTTAATATTCTTGCTCTGAACTTGTGGTGTATCTAGCTAGCCTTTGGCTATTATTACCAGTTACCACTGATGACACTGACTGCTACTAGTTTTGTGATGTTCTTGATGAAATATCAAAATGTTTGGGTTATTTATTTAATGTCAAATTGACAATGAATATATTTTCCTCTTTTAACTATATGTAAGTTTTAACCCTCCATTTAGTGATATTAATATCGAAGAGTGGGTTATGGTGTATTTGCATGTACTTATAATGTTACTTGCACAACATTCACATCTTGTAGTTTCTGCTTGCATTATTGAATGAATTTTGAAATTTGAACTATTTTCTAGAGAAGGGGTTAGAAATTAACCCAGTATAACACAAAATAATGATAAATAACTCATACCTCACGGATCCCACATGGATTATTGCAAATTTGTCATTGTAAAAATGGTTGACTAGTTGGTGGTTGTAGTGACACCCACTAATTGCATGATTTTTTTATTTTTAAGTTCTGTTGGTCAAGTGTGACCAGTAATTTCTTTGGCTAATTATTATGCTTAACTATCTATGCTGTTGGTTTTATAATACCTTATTTACTACCATGATATGATTATCCTCTTGTGTTGAATTGTTTGTATTGTTCTGTTACTTTTAGCTGTTTGCACTTGATCTAGTTGACATTAACTTGCTTGTATCATGCAGAATGATATACTTTTGCTTACAATTTTCTTACACAGCATTGGAGATTGAGTTTACAAAGTCACAGGTCGTTGCTGGAATCCCTGGGACATTTTTTTGTGCCTGGTATGCTTTGCAGAAGCATTGGCTAGCAAATAATATATTGGGTCTTGCTTTCTGTATTCAGGTTTGTTGCTTTTCCTATATATAAATGTTATTTTTTTTTGTCAATTGAGCCAATCAATTGATTATGTTTTTTATACTAAATTTTTGGTATCCATTTCCATGGTTTGAAGCAATACCATTTTAGAATTAAGCTTATTGCTAAGAAAATGAATTTTAAAAATAAATTAAACCATTCTATCGTTTCTGCTGTGAATGTTTGTGCAATACTGTGAATCAGTTTTGATTACTAAACAGTATTTGACACCGATGGCTACATATTTATCACTTACAGGGAATTGAAATGCTTTCTCTTGGGTCTTTCAAGACTGGTGCTATTCTCTTGGTAGGTGTTTTTCTTTCTTTTTTTAGTAATTAATGGTGCTCAAAGCTTCGTTTTAAGAAAACATGTATACCAATAATCCTTTGGCTGAAGATTAACCAGACTAATTGTCTTTGTCTCGTTCATCAAGACAAACATTTTGTTCATAATAGAATACATTTAAAGGGCCTTCATCTCAACTTGCTCTCTCATCTGATATCTTAAGTTTCTTTGACCTTTTCAATCAAATGCGAGCTCATAAAATGTCACTGATTGCAAATTTTATTTTATTCCCTGTAGATATAATAGAATTAGTCAGTTATTAAAAGATTAAGCATATGCTTTTCATTGTATAACTCCTTTTTTTTTTCAATATGATCTTTGACTCTCTTACATTCATGTATTTTACAGGCTGGTCTATTTGTGTATGACATTTTCTGGGTTTTCTTCACCCCAGTGATGGTCAGCGTTGCAAAATCATTTGATGCTCCAATAAAGGTTAGTTTTTTTGCTAATGAAATGGAGATTTCTGTTTGTCTTTGTGTGAATTTTAATTGTGTACTTACTATGATATCAGATAAAAAAATGTAATAAATCTATTCCTAATATTGTCATTCAAATTATTTTGCAGCTTTTGTTCCCCACAGCAGATTCAGCAAGGCCATTTTCAATGCTTGGCCTTGGTGATATTGTTATCCCTGGTAGGATGACCCTCAAACTCTATTCCCCTTCACAAGTTTTTGAACTCCCATTTAAGGAGACTTATTCCTTTTTCTACCTTCTTACTTCAATGCATGAATAACTCCTTATCCAAATAATAACAGACTCCTAAAGCTAAATTTCAAAATTAAAAACTCTTGTGGTGATACTATCCCACTCCCCAATTAAAAACTCCTTCGTAAGAGACATTGTTCTGACCCTTATTTTTCTCATTGTGCATAACTGCTTTGTTGAGTTAAACTGTTAAATTTGTTGAGTTTGCCTAACTGATCTAACTGTAACATATGGCAGTGGTGACTGTATTTTAAAGTGGGTTTTATAAATATATTTTGCATTTATAAATCCAATCAGGTATAGCAGATGCAACTTCTTGCTTTTGCTGGTTTAGTTTACAATTACAACGTTGAATTAGATTTATAAATAACTATTTGTCCTTAGCTTTATGAGGATCTTTGACAATTTTGATGTGTTTTTACTTCCACATTTGAAATGTTTATGCTGCAGCCAATTGATGTATAAGACCCATGCATGCATGTGGAAGAAAAAGTTTCATTATAATCATTTGGTTGTTACCTCTATTTATTTTGACTACATATTTTTTTTCCTCCAGGTATTTTTGTAGCATTGGCTTTGCGATTTGATGTATCTAGAGGAAAACAGCCCCAGTATTTCAAGAGTGCATTTGTAGGATACACTGTTGGCTTGGTCCTTACAATTGTTGTGATGAACTGGTTTCAGGCTGCACAGGTAACTGATCTGTTTCATCTTTTTTTTTTCTTGTTAGGGATGGTGTGGGGTTGTGGAACTATCATTGATTTTTGGTGATCAATCTACTCTATTATTTTTCACACTTCTAATTGTATTTCTTTTGCCAGCCTGCTCTTTTGTATATTGTACCTTCTGTAATTGGATTTTTGGCTGCTCATTGCTTATGGAATGGTGATGTCAAACAGGTTTGTTTTCATTGCTTAGTTTTCTGATTTCTTTGTTCTCATATCAATGTTAATCATCCTTTTTATGCATCTAGTTTGCTTTCAATCATTAGTTTTACTTGAGTATAATGCTTCATGTTTTGTATCATATAATATGTATAGTGAAGTGTGTAAATTTGATTTATCACATGTTAAACTATTTACGCCATCAATAAACAATAAGGTGCCACATCATTATAATATTGCTGTAGACCTTTTGATAATTTTTAGGAGGCATGACATAGTCACTAATATTGGAAGTTGAGTCATTGACAACAAAAAAAAACTTCGTACCCCATTGCCCAGAGGCTCTTCGCTATGCGAAGGTATGGGGGAGGGAATATTGTACGCAGCCTTACCCTTGCATATGCAAAGAGGCTGTTTCCGGATTCGAACCCATGACCAACAAGTTACCAAGGCACAACTTTACCGCTGCACCAGGGCTCGCCCTCAGTCATTGACAACAGACCGAAGTTAAATTCTATAGAATATTAGAGTTTGTTTATTTCAAGTCATACAAATTTATTCCCGGGAATGTGAGTTAGGAATGGATCATTACCATGTTTGGTACAACTTATAAAAAATTATTCTCGGGCATGATATATTCCCAGGAATATATACTACACATGATTTCTCTTCTTTCTATTCCCATGTAAAAGGGTGGGAAACTTAAATTCCTATGAGAATGGAAGTTATTTTCTAAAATAACTTCCCACTTTCACTTTATTCTATTTTTTTAATTGAAAATTTGAAATAAATTTTAAAATATTCCAAGAAATGTGAAGTAGTTACCAAACATGTTGATGGGAATAATATTTCTAAGAATATCATTCCCAGGGTATAATTTAGTCTGTGTAACAAGCGCCCCCTTATTTGACATGATCCTTAGCACCAGTGTACCATTAACAATATGTACTAAATTTTCCTTCAAGTAGATTGCTGAACAACCTTTTTACATTTAAAGGTGCACCAAGTTATATGTATCCATGTTTTCAAATTAGTTATGAAGGATACCATTGCCAGCAACTTAAGCAAACATGTAGAAGATGGACTTCTGTTTACTACCTTCTAAAGGAAACTTTGCTTGTTATACACAGTTTTAAAAGGTTCCATGCAATGTCTTTTGTTGGAATGGAAAACAATTACTTGTTAAGATTTGAAGATGGTTAGGATTTATGACTACCATGCATGCTTCCAAAATGTGGTTTAGCTAGTTCTGACATCTTTTCTTACTTGCTATCAACGCAGTTGTTGGAGTTCGATGAGTCAAAGACTGCCAATTCACCTCAAGAGAGTGCTGACGACAAGTCTAGCAAAAAGGTTGAATAAGTTGAAGCATGCCCAATACCAATACTTCCGAGTCACAGAACAAATACTGCTTTTTTCTGAGAAAACCGTTTCTTTTAAAGCTAACTTATTTCAGCAGCACACCTCTGTAACTGATTGTGATTAAAAAAAAATGTATTACTTATTTTTCAAATTGGCGTTTTGCTTTTACTGGCTGACTGCCCCAGTCTGGGTTTCCATAGCAAACTTTCTAAGAATTTTCTTCTCTCTTGCCAGCACTCGCAGATGCACACACATGCAATTTTTTTGTGCTAGTATTACTAGTTATGCCTATGATGCTTCTTCTGGAAGACTTATGCTCTGCCTGAGTGAGTGTAATACTCTTTGGAAAAGACAAAAACTAATGTATATCTATGTTGAAATTGCATCAAATACAATAATAATCAGCCTTAGAGAATGAACATGACACTTTTTCAGCGGTGTTCTGAATAATTCTGAAATCTAGTCGCTAGTTAATATTCTGTAGCATCTGCAATTGTTTTATTTGACGTTAGTTTGCTTCCAATCCAATCATTTCTATACAATCTTGTATAGTGCATGCTCTATGTTTAATTGATTGTACGTAGCTTATCCCTGAAAATCTTACAAGTAAATACGTCGTTTTCTCATTTTTACATACTCTTTCCAACCAATGTTTTTCTACTCATTAGTCAGGACTTAAACCCTTAACATATATTTACGAGACCTGAGCCTAATGTCACTATTAGTAATCACTTGTTGGTTGGCTTTTAAAAACATATTAACAATGTTCTTAATACATGGAGAAAAATAAAACAAAATTATATAAAAAGTAAAAATTATTTATAGTTTAAAAGATGATTAAAATAACTAATAGATATACCCACTAGGATCAATTTAACGACAAGGGTTAAGGTAATTTTACAAAATTCTGTTGCGATTATTATAAAAAAATAATTAATAAATATATCAAATACTCATTGATTAATATTTTCTGACTCTTGTCATTTAGACTTAAGTTTTTTTTTTTCAAGTCAAAACTCACTTTGAAACATGACAGATAAGAGAAAGGAAAACAAACCAGATTATTAGTAATTTCGATTGGAGGAGAATGAGAGAATGAAGTGAACGGGAAATATATTTTTTATTTTATTTTATATCATTGGATTTAAAAATTTAAAGAAAAGGGACGAAAGCATTTAGAGAAATTGAAATTCTTTCATTATTATTTTTATTTTCCCTCCAAGTTAGAAGAAAGGAAATAAAAGAGTACATTAAAAAATTGTATTGTTAACATGTTTTAAAATATGTTATTTTGTTACAAAAGTTTTAAATGTGTCTCGATTAAAATAAGAAAAGTCTTTAAACTAAAAAACTATTTACAGAATTCTCATCTCAATGAGACAAATAAGAGTTCGTGTGTTAAAAAAATTGTATTGTTAACATTTTTTTAAAAAGTAATTTCTTTGTTACAAATTTTTTTAAGGGAAGATGTCCCTGTTAAGATAAGAAAAGTATCTAAACTTTAAACTCAAAAGTGACTTACAAAATCACAAACACAAAATGTATGTTATCAAAAATCTCATACATAAAAGAATTATTTCTGATTCTCATCGTTTATTTTTTAAAAATTTAATTATTATAATGGGTAGTCAATTTTAACCTTTAGATTTTTAAAAGATAAATAATAAAAATGTTAGAATAATTTGATCTCTCCTTATTCATATATATATATATATATATATATATATATATATATATATATATATATATATATATATATATATATATATATATATATATATATATATATATATATATATATGCGCGCGCGTTATTATTAAAATATGTCATTTAACTAAATCAATCGCGTTGTGAATGGTTAGACACAAAGTATTTAAAATGGAAGATTGTAAGTATAAGACAAATATTAACTATTAGAAAAAAAATATATTATGTGCTGCTGCTAATGTGCCTTTGTCATAATTTTTAATATTTTTTATCATATTCTTAATAAATATCTCACACATTGTTTAACAGCATCCTAACTATAAATATCTGTGGAATTAGTAGCACTAGTTTTTTTTTTAAGCAATTAGTAGCACATGTTAAAGTTACATTTTTTTTTTCTTTTCATCTTTCAATCAGTTGCAAGTTGCAACTCAATAATTTAGTATATGCGTCAGCAGATTATAATAATGTGAATCTTGAGGACGCAACAAAGGTACTTACTACATATCTTTGTACGTAGTTACTGCTTGCTATTTAAAAAATGATTGGTTTTCATTTTTAACCACTTAAATTTATCAAGGAGCCATCGTTTCTGACAAAATTTAGTTAAATTATTTGTAAGAGTTTCTGACAATATGACATTACTCTCAATTTATAAACAATTTATGTTCTTCTGTATTAGAAAGTCTCATCCTTATTTTAGTACAACAAAAGTCTTATTTTATTTTTATCTTAAATATAAATAAATCTCGATTACTTATGTTTTATTTAATAATTTTTTTTAAAAATATTTTTCATTTAGTAAGGCAAAAAAATTATATATATCAAATTTCAATAAATAATAATTTAAAAAATATTTTATTTTTAATTTTTAATAATACAATTTAATAAAATTAATTAATTTTATAAATATAAAATATATTTTTTCTTATAATCGAGACAGCAGAAATGTTTATTTTGGGAGCAAGGGAGTAAACAATAATACATGGATATAACATAATTAAACGGAATAATACAGAAATATATAATTTATTATTTAGAGAACATCATGATTGTATTGATTTTTGGGTGTTGGAGAAAATAGAAATAATTGTTACAAAATAGAATGAAAACGCTATGCTGCGCTGTTCTTCCCTATCACGCGTCACATTAAATGATATGAAACTGCGATTATCATTGATCGTACAGGTCCTACGTCGAATTAATTTTGATAGGTTATGGTTTTCTTCAGTGCAGGTTTTGTTAATGATTAGATTTTTTTACAGAAATTGATTGGATTTTTTCAGTGAGATTTTTTTCACTTTTTTTTCTTCATTTAAAGAATTTGAATTCGGAATTTTTAAAAATTTGAATCTAGACTAACATAATATTTAGATGTGCTATATAAATTTCAAAAAATGCTGAAAAGAAAAGTTAATGGGTGTAGCATATGTAGTACATATTTTGAAAATATTAAACCATTGATTGATTATCTTCTCATTATCATTTATTTGTATATCTTAATTCTATGTTGAAAAATTAATTTTAGATCCATAATTGATTCTAAATTTAATTAAATAATTTTTGCGTTGGATCAAAAAAATTATACTATATCTTAATATTAATTTATTTTATAATAAAAATATTTAAATATAAATTATATCACTTTAAAATTATTTTTAACCAACATTAATTTTATAAAATTAATTTAATTTAAAATCAATTTTATCAACTTTCATTCAAATATACTCCTACATGATACCCATCCATCTCTCTATATATATAATCTAAAAACACGACAAATATTTTTATTAAAGTTGTTCACAGGTCAGGTAAAATTGAATTTGACTAAACTCGATTTAAGTTTTACAGCAGTTTATAAAAAAAAAATTATAGACCCGACCCAAATTAATCTAATTATAAACGAATTAGATTAAGTTAGGTTAATCGAGTCTAGAAATTTAAATAAATATTTTTTATTTTGTAAAAAAAAATTAGTTTTTTTTAAGTTTTGTAAATATATAATGCCTAAATGTAATTAAAGAGATCAAATTATGACAATATTTCACTAATAAAATTAATAATTTTAATGTCAATGTGATATTTTAATTTTAGATAGAAATAAACATTGTATTAGTAAGAGAAAACATAATTAAAATAAAAATAAAGATAAAAAATAACAATTTAAAAAAGAAAATAAAAACATAAGTAATTTAATTTAATAATTTAATAAGTTATGTGAGTTAAAAATTAATATGTTTTGTATTTAATAATTAATTTATATATAATAATAAATTTAATTTTACAATATAAGTTGAATCGGATTAAAAAAATAAAATTCGTTATTCAATTCCTTTATGATTAGGTTTTAATCGTGTCAGATTAAATTTGACCCACAAATGCTTATAAAATCAAATCAATATAGTTGGGTGGGATATGTCATGGGTGGACCAACCTCCCTAATTTTTTTATTTCTTTATGTGCCGACGATGGAAATTAAAAAATAGATATTTTTGTAATTCTCCACCAAGCAACTAACGTCGGAAATTCTTATTGGAGTGAATATAACAGAATATTCCTCACATTCTAACTACCGGAGGAGGAATCTTTGCTTTCCCTTTGTTTGAACGAAGAAATAAAATTAAAACATTATATCTTAAAGTTTCTTTTTTCTTTCTTAAATCCAAAATACATTAAATCTGCCAAATAAATAATGTTTTCTTAATCGAATAAACGTGTTCGGATGTGGATTTTATCTATGCTTTCTGGGTTTTTTTTTATGTATAAACGTGTATGGATATGGACTTATCGATGATAATTGATTTGCGATGACGAGGATTAGGCGTGGAAAATTGGAAATAGTTTATAGTAGTATGTTTTACAAGGGCGTATAATTTAACCTATAAAAGTTCAGATTTTAAGGCATTCAAAAAACATTTTAAGTTCGCATTTAAATAAATTAAAATAATATTTTTTTTATTTTCAATATTAAATATGTTGAAATCTATTGAATTCAGCGTAGAAAAATATATATTTTAAACAATACTTTTAGCTAATAGTTGAATTTAATATTTATTTATTTTTATACTTAAATTATTTTTATAAACTGAAAATATTATGAAAATGACAAATTATTTTTGTTTGAAATATCATTATTAAATAAAAAATCATTTTATCAATTCGTATTTTAAAATACAATAACATTTTAATTTGTGTAGTGTCAAATTTAATAGTATATTTAATCATTTAAACATCTCATACTAGCTAAAAGGAAAGTCATTTAAAAATCTATATTATTTACGATGTTTAAATTTACAGTTTTGCTATACTCAATATTTAAATGATATGAAAAACTTTTATATTCATTATTATTTTAATAGCATTCATCTAGTTTTTAAATTTTAATTTTACGGCAACATTTTTATTACTCTTCATAAAAAATGAAAACATTTTTATTTTTAATAAAATATACTTGTTATCTTGTGAAAAAAATACTTAATTTTAATTTACTTAAAAACTATTTTATCTAAAAAGTTTAGTAAAAAGTACCTTTTAAAAAACAGATCCAATCTTGTTTTTGACTAATAAAGTAACAATGATTATCATATCATCTTCATGCAAGGGACAACAAGACGAGAGAATATTGCACAAGGCGTTTGAATTTTTGCCACGTCAGTGTCGTAGGGCACCGAAAATGGAAAACCTAATGTTTAATCCCCTATTAATACGTTTGCGTGGTCCTGATTATGGTTTTAGTAAATTTCAGCATCTTTCAGGTTTAGTGATTTTTTTTTATTCATAGGAATTAAAATAAAGTATTAAGAATTTTATAACAATATATATTATAATTAACTAATTAAGTTAGATTGATTGATAGGTTTAATGAATTTAATTAGTCTATCAGTGAATCTTTATGTATATTTTTCTTTTTCTTTTTTTGGGGTATAAACACTTTTTTTAATATCTAAATATGATGATGTACCACTTGACCAAGTGGTGGGAGATTGAAATAGGTGGACAAAGATTTAAATTCAATTTCCATTTTTTTAAAGACAAAAAAATGTTATTGATATGTTAGTTTGCAATGTACCAGAAAAAATTAGTTTGTGAACATAATTAATTGAAATAGGATAGGATTGTGTATGTTATTTTTTATCTGCGAGATAAAAAAACAGTGTAAGATATCTATAATAACTTATATATCTTATTTAATCAATTGATTTATACTTCTTTAACCAATTATATATGATATAATAAAGTCATTTCACCTTTAAAAAAAAAAAAAGCAATTCCTGAAGCCGTGAAGCCTGAAGGAGCCTAGCTCAGACGCATTTTTTTACTAAATAACTAATTCAAGACTTTTAATAAAAAATTATCTAAAAAAGATAGACTTTTAATATAAAAAATTGCTTCAAAAGGTTAAGTTTTAAGTAATAATTTTAAAAGGTTTTTTTTATGTCTATCCTTGCTTGTTAATCTATACAGTAAAAGCTTATTTTTTTTCTTAAACATCTCATCAAAATTTAGTTTTGTAAACATTAAAAGAAAAAAAATGTGTTACATATTAACATTATAAAATAACTTTACATCTTCATATTAGATGACAATGTAAAAAGTAACATTTTCCTAATATTTTTTATCTCAAACTGTTTCATTGTTTATGATTTTGTTAACATTATAGGGAAATAATAGAGTAGTTTCTCTTATATTTGTTGAGAGAGCAGCTCCTCTTTTTATATAATAAATAAACATTTATTATAAGCATTGTAAACAAGGAAATAGTGAACCTCAATTATTTTCATTCCTTATAAATCGGAGCTACTAGCATGGCAAGGATGACTCAGAATATCACCAGAGAGAGAAAGAAAGACGGTTCTGACAAACCCACTCACTGCGAATTGTTGTGATCCCATCCTTCATTTCCATCTCTTTTTTTCGTTTCAAGCCAACAAATCCTTCTTTTTTTTTTTTTTCTATTATATCTTCAATATCGCAAAAGTGAAAGTCCTTTGGAGGTTGCTCATTCGTTTTCTCTGTAAAAAGAAAAAAGTAATAGATTTTTCTCATTTTTTTTCTTCGGTTCTTCTTTTCCTTGTCCGAGTCTTCTTTACCGGTCAAACAGAGACTCTGTTGATTAGAGAAGAGATTTCATCAATCACCGGAAGGTGAAAACATTAGGAAAATTAATTTCAATCAAAGCAAATATACAATAATACGATGGTCGAGTTTGGAACGAGAATGGGATCCATATGGACGGTGTTGTTTTGTTTTGCATCGGTTTTCGCGATCGTTTCTGCAGAACGAAGCATTGTGAAAATGGAAGTGCCGAGATTCAATGTCACCAGCCGAGAGCCTCAACAGAGTTTCCTCACCAAAGCTTTGAATTTCTTATGGCAATCTGGAGAATCAGGGTACCAACACGTGTGGCCGGTAAGCGCTCCCTTTCGCGTTGAAATTATTTTTCCTCTCTCAGACTTTGATTAATTAAAATTTATTAGAAATTATTAATTTTAATATGATTTTCTTATGTTTTTTTAATATAAATTAGAAGAGAAAATTATTAAATAAAAATAAAATCTATTTAAAAATATAATTTTTAATAAATTTTAACCGTATCATTAATCAAGTTTCCTTAAATGTTTGTTAATTTATTAATTTTTATTAACTATATATAACCTACCACCTCTAGTCTATTTCCTTCTCTCTCCATCCTTTCCGTGTTGAAATTCCTGCTTTTGGATTTCTTTAAGGGAAAGGAAAACTATGGAAGTTTCTTTGCTTTTATTTTATTTTTATGTTTAGTTAGTTGGAATTTGGACGGGGAAGGGGATAAGTTCATTTGACTTGTTTGATGTGCTTTTTCTTTACTCCATTTTATTGATTGATATTTTTTATTTATTAATGTTTCGACTGGATTTGAGGAATGACAATGGCAAAAGAGGAAGGTAATGCATTGATTGGATCGGATGAATAAGAGTTTTCTTAAATGATTTTTAAAAGTAATAAAATTCTATTTGTAATTTATGAAGAATTAAATATTTACCATTTTTGTTTTTAATTTTATATGTGTAAAATATCTAGTGAATGATTAATCTTCAAAAGGAAAAAACCTGACCGGGCACAACTTAAAATTTAGTGTCTGGTTCATAATATGTATTTCCATAAAACTTAGACACTATCTTAAAAAGTTTGTTCAATATTTAGAGGCTATTTAATATGATTTCCAATATTTTTAAGATTACTGAACTAACTAGTTTTCTTTTCACTTTATGAACCACTCAAGAGAGAAGAAGTATTTTAAGGATAAAATTTATAATTTACTAGAGAACATTTTGAGTTGAAATGAAAGAGAAAATAGAAGGAAATTAAAGAAAAATAAATTATATTTCATGTATTTTTCCCCTCGCGTAAAGTGAACATGGGGAAGAGGATATGGCTGAAAAGTTGGAGATAATGGCTTTGTTGGCTTTCTGTGGTTGAATTTATTATTGCTATATCCTGTTTGGTTGTGTTATTGTCACTATTTTGATTGGATAGATATCATGCATGTCAACGAAAAGTAAAAGTTATGGCGGATGTTATGTTACTTTTGCAGGATATGGAATTTGGATGGGAAATTGTGTTGGGTACTTTTGTTGGGTTTTGTGGTGCCGCGTTTGGAAGTGTTGGTGGAGTAGGCGGAGGTGGCATATTCGTCCCTATGCTTAGCCTAATCATTGGATTTGATCCAAAATCATCCACAGCTATCTCAAAATGTAAGATTTGACTTACCCGCTTTAAACGTGCTTATTACCATGAGTTTGCCGTAATTTTGGATGATGGCCACAATTAATTGGTTCCCTTTTTTAGTTTTACGATTAGTTGAAAAAAAAAAATACTTCTTACACTCATATAGTTGGATAAAATAAATATGGGTCAAATATGTTTGGGCACCCGTAAAATTTTAAAAATATTAATTTGATTCTTATAAAAATAAATCTTAATTTTGATGATTTTTAATGATAATTTTATTAGATGATTTTCTTTTGTAACTAATAAACTTAATTATTTTTTCTTTCTATTTTTTTAAATACACTTAAAAGAAACTAGGCTCCATTATTTTTTTCATATTATTTCATTGGAAAGCGAAAGAAGATCGCTCAAGATATAACAAAAAATTACAATTTTTGAAAAATTTTAGTTAAAGAAATTGTTTAATTTATTTTGAGGGTTTAAGCATCACAAATTATTTAATTTATTTGTAATTAATTTACATGTGTAAATTTGTTTGTCACATAAATTAATATTTTTTAAATGTCACAGGGACTCCAAAGTCCAAACTTATTTTACCCAATAAATATTTTCTTTTTCAAAAATATTATTTAATTTTTAATTATTAAAGTCAATCATTTAACTGATATTAAGAAAATTAACTATTTTAAGTTCTAACATCATCAAAGCTAGCATAATATGTTCGACTGGATGCAATCCTATGATTAATAGGATGAAGAGAAAAATGAGACAGAAAAATAAAATATGAATTAAAAAATAAAATGAAAGAAAAAAAGCATTATTTTTTTAGAAATAAAGTTTTCCTTGTCTTTTCTTTTCATAAAAAAGGTTACACTATTCGTACTATTTTTCATAAAAGACTTGCACATTTCAAGAGTCCCCACCACATTTAATTACCAGGTGTTCTGTTTTGTGACAGGTATGATCATGGGTGCAGCTGTGTCAACTGTTTACTACAACCTTAAGCTAAGGCATCCTACGTTGAATATGCCCATCATTGACTATGATTTGGCACTTCTCATTCAACCAATGCTCATGCTTGGCATCAGCATTGGAGTGGTCTTTAACGTTGTATTTCCTGATTGGATTGTGACTATATTGCTTATTGTTCTCTTCTTAGGTAACAACTAATGTAGCTGTGATTTCAGTTAAGCATTCTTCTTTTTGCTACACCTAACTGATTTTACTGTATTGCAGGCACATCAACAAAAGCATTCTTTAAAGGGGTTGAAACATGGAAAAAGGAAACCATAATGAAAAAGGTATCCTTTAAGTTATCATTTATATTTTCACTGCATATTTCTAACTGACATGTTACCATAACAAACAACAGAATTTTAACGAAAAGAAAGTAATGTTTTGTTAATAACTTTGTGTCTTTGAATTTATTGACCATAAAAGATCAGTTTATGAAGATTTTCTGATTAATAGTGTAATGATGTGTGTGTTTTGTATATATTTAATCTGGAATTTATGGCTAATTGTGTGAACACATCTTGTTTCAATTCAGGAGGCTGCTAAACGACAAGAATCAAACGGTGAGTTCAGATTATTCATTAGCACACCAAATCATATCAAAGTTTTACAAGATCAATTTCTTCCTGATGCCGGAGTACATGCAACTTTCCTTTTGGTGTAGGTTCTGGGGCTGTAGTGGAATACAAACCTCTTCCCAGTGGACCAGAAAAGGACACCAAGGAACAAGAGGTCATTATTCTCTACTCTAGTGAGTTCTTATGGATGTGGGGTGATTTTCATATCTAACTAATGTGGATTTTGCAGATGAGTATTATTGAAAATGTATATTGGAAGGAGTTTGGACTTCTGGTGTTCGTTTGGGTTTCATTCCTTGCACTACAGATTGCCAAGGTTTGTTTGCTCTTTCATATCTACTAGTACTAAAAAATAGTTTATACCATGCTATTTATCTAACTCGAGACCAATAATCTCTTATTGACAGGAAAACTATACGACTACTTGTTCAACATTATATTGGGTACTGAACTTGTTACAGGTAATTCTGTTCAAGAATTGGCACCAGAGCATTACCCTTATACAATAAGTGTCGTTGCTTTTCTTGATTGCACATGATATGCTATTAGTGCTTCTTTAAAAAATGGATCCGAATGTCTGTTACAACAATATCTTGAAACTGTTTGAAGCATGTTTGTTTTCCATGTCATGCAGGTCCCAGTCTCAGTTGGAGTAACTGCATATGAGGCAGCTGCCTTGTTCAGTGGACGTAGAGTAATTGCTTCCACGGGAGAACAAGGGAAAGATTTCACTGTTCTCCAGTTAATGATCTATTGTGTCTTTGGTGTTCTGGCTGGTGTAGTTGGTGGCATGTTGGGACTAGGAGGAGGATTCGTTATGGGTCCACTTTTTCTGGAGTTGGGAGTCCCACCTCAGGTGAGTTTTAAACTGCATTTTGTAAGTAGTATTTACTATTTAAATATATATCAAATGAAAGTGTTTTTATATGAAAAGGTGAGAGGAATAAATCTACACTTATTTAATAAGCACAGGATTACTTAAAAATGTCTCATGATTTTGTAATTTAATATTAACCCTTTATGATTTGACCCCATGACTATAATTTACCTTTCTCACTCTCACGTAATAATAGTCCCCTATTAGTTTTTTGTTGTGAAATTATTCAGTATTTGTGAGTGTTGAATTGTTTTGCATTTGGTTCTTGGGGGAGAAGTGGGGTGTAGGAGTTGAACTTCTGCTACTAACAGGATTCAATGTCTTGTGCAGGTGTCAAGCGCAACAGCCACCTTTGCAATGACCTTCTCCTCATCTATGTCTGTCATAGAATACTACCTGTTGAAACGTTTTCCAGTTCCTTATGGTTAGTGCCCAAGAATTTCTAAGTTCTAATTAACTGTGTATATTTGATGCAATTATTCAATTAATTACTTGTTTGCCTCTAACTTATGTGTTTTGTTAAATGTTACACAGCTCTTTACTTCATTCTTGTGGCTACTATTGCTGCCTTTGTTGGACAGCACATTGTGAGAAAACTAATTATCCTATTCGGGAGAGCATCTCTTATAATCTTCATTCTAGCCTCTACAATATTTGTCAGTGCCGTCTCGTTAGGTGAGCGTCGTAACTTTTTTTTTTCTTGCTCAAATCTTATTACATGGGGTGACATAATATTAACGTGCTTATGAATTCTGAAACGTTTTTCACTCACGTGTTAGGTGGAGTTGGCATTGTCAATATGGTACACAAGATCCAGAATCATGAATACATGGGATTTGAGGATCTTTGCAAATACGGGTCATAGCACATATTGGAAGATTATTTTTTTCGTATTTACATTACTATTCAAGGTCCCTACCAAAGCCAAGAACCGAGGTCGCCAAAATTGACTTCAATTACGTGTCATGGCTTCAATCGTGTTAGTTAGGTGTCATTTATTGTATTGTTTGTTGCCAAGTCATGGAGTGATTCCGTGGGGAATTCAGATGCTGAATTATTCCGAATATTCATTGTGTTGAGCTTTTGTCTCATCTTGATTTTTTTTAATGATAAGTACGCGTGATCTTAATCTTTCATTTTTTGCGTTATTTAATGACAACTTCACAATAATTTCGATATTAAAGTATCAATTATTTATTATAATAGAAAACGTAGGGGGATCCAATCCAATCCTTTATAAAAGAGGAATCAAGGCGTGGGGTCAACTTCTGTACCACTCGCGCTGTGATCACGGAAAAATTTTCATACGGAGCATGCATAATGAATAATGCTTGAAGTTTACTGGTCATTATTAATTATTAATTTATTATAGGTGAAAATTCGGGTTAATCCAGCTTCTTTTATCTTGTTTTGTTATATCAAAAAATATTAATGGTTTATTAATTCAAATTATTTTGCATTTAAATGATTGGGTTGGACTAAACCCCTCATTAAATGGATCATATTTTTGTCTAACTAACGTACTTAACCCACGAGTTAATGGACAACTCTACAGGCCCAGTAATTAAAAAAAAAGAAATATATAAAATATTGAAAAATATCTAACATAATATCAACGAAAAAACATAAGAAAATATGCAAAATTAATAAATCTGTAAAATACAAAAGAAAACTTCTTTTACGTCTCTCAAACATTAAATAAAATATAAAAAATTCAATGCCTTTAACTTTTTACATAATAAAATAATAAATAATATTTAAAATATTTTTTATTTGTGAGTTGGTCAGTCAACTCATGAACTCAACTCATTTAATCCGAAGGTTAAATGGACAACCGATTAAAATTTAAAAGACATAGTTGTATATTCAAACTCGAATGCCCATATCTAATCATTATGCATAAATTATTAATGCAAGGTTGAATTTGCATACTATTTTTTCCGTGTTATCTTTTTTGCGGTTATAACACTTTCAATATCTATACAAAATTGATTCCAAATGAGGTAAGTTTCCATAACACATTGGTTCAAACTAGAGGTAGCAAAATGAGTTACCTGACCAAATGTGGGTTACATGCCATGGGAGGCCGAGTAAAAAAATTCAAAATTAATTTGGATTTCAAAAATGAAGTACAAGCCTTGTAAAAATTTGTTTTTTTAGGCTTTTTGACGGGTTTTTTTTTAGGTTAAGTCCATATTGTACAATGGTTGAATAAGGCTAAAAATGTTTAAATTTAATTTGGGCTCAAAATTTAAAATCTAATCCCCATATCTAATCAGGTAAGTTTATATTGATCCTTTTAACTTAATTTATTTTGTTATCTTTAATTCAAATCAACTTACGTGTCAAATATAAACATAAAATGATAATAAATATGCACAATTGATATTAAATGAGTACTATTATGTCCTCAATCATATGACTAACTTATTGAAATAGGTTATTTTGACGTGAAGTGTTACATCAATTTAAAGTGCAAGGATTGAACAAAATCAACGTCCAAATACAATTTTTTTAAGATGCACACACGGACAATAAATCATATTTTGGTCTAGAAAAAAAATATACTTTGTCATTATACCATGACAATATTTTTATTGTTCTTGAGAGTTCAAAATCCAACTCATTTTGGATTCTTATAAACACAACAAATATCACTATAGTAAATAAAAACACACACGCATATATATATATATATGTCATTATGGTAAAATTATTATTGATCTAAGTGTCACAATATAGGTACTCATACCCATATCTTTCAATCACATTTTAATCATGTTGAAAAGTTATATCATTGTATTAGTCAATGGTAGAATATTTTGAGATAAAGTAAATTAGATTATAAAATGTTTTTCTCGAGAATCCAATCCTATTCCTTCAAAAATAGTTTAATCAAAGCAATATATTAATTTTGTTTGTTAAAGAAGTAGAGAATTAGTTTTATGCACAATATAATGATAATGACTCTAAAAGAATGAAAGCCATAACATTCACAACAAATGTTCAATAAAATTGAATATATATTTTTTTGGAATTAAAAAACATGCACTAATATTTTTTTATACTAGTCTAACTATTATTACTGACTAAAATTATGAATTTTTTTTAAAATAAAAAAATTTAAATCATAATTTAAAAATTATAAAAAAAATCAAAATTACAATTTAGTTTAAATTTTACAAGTATATATCTCTTTGTCTTTTTTTTTTTCATATATATCGTTAATATTTTTTTTTGTTAAACTTGTTTGCATCTTATTAACAAATTATTAGTTCGGGTGTTATTAAACTCATTTTTTTTAATAATTTTCAAATTTGAGCATGTGAAAGAGATGTGATAAAAAGAAAATAGCTGTTAAAAATGATTAATTAGGTTAGTTAGGCGGAAAATAATCATCTTTGCTAGTGGATGGATATTCCACTTTGTTGCATTTTATTATTAGAAGCTGAAAATTCTAAAGCAGGTATTATTGTATTTGTACTTGTACACGCCACAAAGGTGTAGGGAAGGTTCCGTGATTATGATTTTCGCAGCGATTCGGATAGCGAAAGCAATCCCCCACCCCTAATTTTGATTTGTGTCGAGGAAAGGACAGGTCTTGGAACCCTAACCGCACCTCTCTCTTTCTTCCCGTGTGCGTCAAAGCGAAGCAACGCGACACGATGGTGTTCTACTTCAAAGCGCGCCCCGAAGCCGGCGATTTCACCATCTTCATGGGCCTTGACAAGTACGAGAACGAGGAACTCATCAAATACGGTTTTCCCGAAGACATCTGGTAACCCTAATTTTCCCATCTCCAATTTTATTTTTCTTCTTCGTTTCCGCAAACTCTCTGCTCCCGACACAGATTATTCACATGACCTATGTCTGGAACTCGATTTGATTTATCAGTTGTTTGTGTAGCGAAGATTTTTATGCTGTTTCGCTTCGATGTTTTGCATCACCTAGAAAGTTGAAGGTGAACATTTGTTAATTTGGTGATTAATCTTATCATGTAATAATAGTCAGGTGTTTTCACAATTGTGATTCAACTAATTCTTATTGGAACACTATCTTTTTTATTTTGCGTGTCACAAAAGTTTGGTTGTTTTCATTTAAGAAGCAATCAAATCAGTTTTTGGGATATGGTATTATTTGTTGGCTAGTTGTTCTATTATGGAAGATAGAAGTCCCTTCACACATTTTTTCGAAAGTGCATTGCCTGGAATTGTGGCTGCATTATATTTCGGTTTGATTTGATGCTTTTGCTTAGATAGTTGTATTGTTATTTTTGCTTTCTATGAGGTTCTTTAATGATAAAATCTATCCATTGTAGGTTCCATGTCGATAAAATGTCTTCAGCCCATGTCTATGTCAGGTTGCACAAAGGCCAGACCATCGATGACATGAGTGAGGGTTTACTGGAAGACTGTGCTCAGCTTGTCAAAGCAAATTCAATTCAAGGTAAAAGCCTGACTGATTATATTCCTTTGGCTTATTAGTTTTAATTGATTTAAAAGCCAATTTTATATATCATTGCAAAGCTGGTAAATAGTATGTCACGATGCCCTTATTTAGGTTTCTTTTGTTATTCTATTTACAATTGGAAGTTGGAAAGAAAAATTCCGGTACTAGGTTTCAAGATACATATATGTAGTTAATTTTTCTTCACATTCATGTATTTCCTTCCAATTACTAAATTCTGTGTCTACCAATTACTTTATTCATGGCAGGAAATAAAGTGAACAATGTCGATGTTGTTTACACACCCTGGTCTAATTTAAAGAAAACTGCTTCAATGGATGTTGGCCAAGTTGGTTTTCACAACTCAAAAATGGTGATTTCTTTTACATTTGGATCTTTTCCATATTCTTTCAGTTTTTTTTTCCAGTTCTTTTTTATTTTGCCTTTTTGTTTTTTCACAGTGGGTAGGTAGATGAATGGTTGAGCTTCTGTTTTCAGAGTATCATTTTCTGGTTTTCATGTATTTTAGGTTCGAACTGTAAGAGTTGAGAAGAGGATAAATGAGATTGTTAACAGGCTAAACAAGACAAAAGTGGAAAGGAAACCTGATTTGAAAGGTACTTAATAAGTTTGCTCTCTTTCCGTTGAATATAGTTTTCTTTTGAGCATTTAAGTTTTAATAGCTAAGAATGCTATTTGCTGGATAAGTAGGCAACTGGTGCACCTTCTTTATCTTTTTTGGGCTATCATACGCTTACAAACTTGATTTGACATATCCGATCTTGATATGTAATAATATGCTTACAAATCTCATGTATAATAAATATACCTAATGTGCTGCAGCTGAGCGAGAAGCAGTTAATGCAGCTGAGAGAGCTGAGAGAAAACAACAACTGAGAGAAAAAGTGAGTATTGCTGGACTGTTCTTTCTTCCCCCCCCCCCCCCCCCCCCCCAATTCCCCATTGCTGCCATTGCCCTTAATATCTGTGCATGGTAAATTATGGTGAAATAGACTTGGATCTAATAGTGTAATTTAATTTTGATGCTTTGTCAGTGCAAAAATGTTTTACACTTTCATCCAATCGTGGATTTGAACCCCCCCCCCAACAAAAACTGAAGAGCTAACTAATCAATTTATACTCTTAACTTTTATAGAAGTTGTTTCATCTAACTTTTCCAAAAGCTGAAGTGCATAAATTGATTTTAGCTAATCATTTTGTTTTATCTTATTTTTGTCTCCTATAAGTGCTTATGGAGAAGTTTATCAAAACAAGGTCCTAAACTCATTAGATGATTTGTTATCATATCAAATTTCAATGGATTTAATTGAAAACTTTTTATACTGATGGAGCATTAAATTAAACTCAACCTCCAAGTTGCATACCATTCTGACGCATAGTTTTTTAAATTATATCTTTGTCTGGCCTCATCCACTGCTTTAGTTCTTTGAGTCACATTGTAGCTTGTTGCTCTTTAGGATTTTTGTTTGTGAACTTTGTTAAGAATTAGAGGATCCAACCCAAGGTCTCAAGTATGTTCAACTCTGCAAACTTTGTATGATAACAATGAAATGTCTGCTTTGTGGTGTAACATATTTGAAATTCAATTACTATGCTTTAATTGATAACTTGTATTGGTGTCTTCTTGCTTGGTTTATATAGTTCAATCTGCATATGATGAAAAATGCTGGAATGAAAATGGTAACGTTTTTATTGAACAATTGTTTCTTTTATTTACCCACATGTTTCTCCATCCAGAAACGTCGGGAGGAATTGGGAAGGCTTGAAAAGGAGAAACAAACAGAGCTTAGGAGCTACAAGGGTTTGATGGTTGCAGAAAATATGACATCCAACAAACAAATTGCATCAGGAAGCAAATCATTACAGGAACTGGAGGAGGATTTCATGTAATCATTTATTGGGTTATGGACAGATGACTGGTGGTCAACTTACTACCTGGCAGATTTATGTTTTTGATTAACCAACCCTACTTTGGATTTTGAAGCTGCATTATCTTGGTTGGTTGAGGAAACCAAGTAGTGTGTACACAAATTGTGATTGAGGGATGCCGGGTGGGGAGGTGAATCCTGATAAGGTCAATATACCTTATCTACAACTATAACCTTGCTTGAGACAATGGTTTTTGTTATTTAATGTTCTCACAGTCGAGTCAAAAACTGGAATTTCGTGCTATTTTTATCGTGGTCGTTTACGCTAGTCGGGTTTTGAAATTTGTTTCCCTCTTTGAATTGGTGTTCACTGCTTGCGAAATTATTGGGGACATTATGTAGTGTTTATGCTACATGCAATGATAATACTCTTGTTGGGAACATTATGTAGTGTTCCCTGTTTGGAATATAGGATACATACTAATATTGTTACCCTGTATTTAGGAGTGAAAATTGGGCAAATCACTTCTCGAGGGTGAAGAGTTAGGTAATGTTTGTTATTAGTTGAGGGACCTTCAATATTTGTTCAAAAAGTGAAATGGAAAAAAAATTGTTTGATTTTTAATTAGATCCGATTGTAAACTGAAGTTTGCCTCCTCAACTATATCTTGAAACTCACTTTGAAACTGAAGAAAATGTAGGGTTGCCTTTACAAATTTAATTTTTTAAATGATGTTTGTTTGGCATAAGCTAGGTTTATTTATTAAATGGGTGAGGACAATACTTCTTTTTAAGAAAATATTTGTTTTAAATGATTAGACTTTCACCTCTTGGAGTTCTCACACTAGTAGTTACTCCTTCATACAAATCTTATATAGCTTGTTATATATGCAATGAATACACCTTTTTTTGTATCCTAAGTCTTTCATAACACTTCTCTTTGTACCCAGTTATAGGCTTTTTTCCCAAGTCAATAAAAAATATATGTAATTTCTTTAATTTTGTACCTTTCCATTAACTTTCGCAAAAGATAATCTTTTTTGTAGACTTTTTGACAAACCCAAATTGATTATCTGCCATCCTTGTTTCATATCTTAATCTATGCTAAATCACTATTTTTCCATGACTTCATATGTATCTCATAAGTTTCATGCCTATGTAACCAACACAATTTTAGATATCCCATGTGTTTATAAATACTAGGACTAAAGTGTACTTCTTCCACTCATCTAACATTTTCTTAAATCTCAAATTCTCATTGAAAAGTTTAGGATCCATTTGGGGTGATTGTGAACTTTTGGTTTTGTTTGCAAATGTAACTTTTTAAACAAAATGTGTTCAATAAAATTGTAGCTGAAATAATTTTTAACTCAATTTTAAAATACTTTTACATTCATTTTAAAAAATCAAGAAAAAAATATTTTTGAATTTGATTTTCAATTTTAAAAAATATATTCTCATTATTGTCACTCCACCATCGTCATTGTTATCATTAACTTTATTATCATTGTTATCATCATTCTTGTGTTATTTTTTTTAATATATTTATTTTTGTTGTAATTTTTTTCAACCTTTTTGCTATTTTTAGTAAATTTTTTTTTTAATTTTAAAATTATTTTAATGTATCTGTATTTTTTTTATATTACATTTTTTCATAATAGAGTGAGATAAGATAAAATAATGGACTCTTATCAATTTCAATTTGCAACAACTTCTTAAAAACTAAAAACTAAGAAAAAAAATGAAACTAAAAACTGATTTTGGATTTAAAAATTTTTAAAACTAAAAATAGAAAAACACTCCAAATAGGACCTTAGTGAGCCAAATGAAATCTTGTTCGCCCATGCACTTCCAAACTTCAATACAAAAAAAAAAAAAAGAGAAATTATTTCCTTCCTATTTTATTCTAACTTGGCCAATGATTTTCCGGTGTGTCCAACATAAATAACTCTCTTCTTTTTTATTTCTCTTCTCAAACAAACAATAAAAATTTGTTATTTATATTTCATGTCCATATTTTTTTAATTTCCTTCCATTCTATTTATGTGCAACCTAACACATGGTTAATGACTAAATAGTATTTTTATCCCATAACAAATCATATATTTTTATAATAATTATATTAAAATTTATATTGATAATGATCTTTAATTATTTGTAAATTACACCTACAAAATACATAATCTTCTGTCCCAAAAATTAAGCTCAAACTTAATGTAACCAACTCATTTTTATGAATTTGATTCTTTTAAAGTGAATAAATATATATTTATTATGAATTTAAAGTAACTTAAATTATGAAATACGTTAGTTAAAATTAACAATAAATATACACTTTTTTTTTTTACCTTATACATTCATTTATTCGTTATGAAAGAGATAACTTTCATTTTCATCCCTCCTTTTATTTGCCGAAAAAGAAAAGTGGATGGGGTCGGTTTGGAGTTGGACTGCGTAGAGTTGGCGTAGTGCGTTCAGATATCTTATTTCGTGTTTTATTTCTACGAATCTAAACTGAGCTTTTAAAAGTGCAAAACAAACACAAACCTACTTTGAAGCCCAAAGTGCAACGTACTTTGCAAAAACCCTAAACCCTCTCTTTCTCTCTCCGCGACTCTGTACTCATCAATGGCGACGCAATCGTTAGACGAAGAAACAACTAAGAAAGTCATACGACAGGTATGACTCATACTCCAATCTTGCTTTTGTATTTCAACTTTTATTTTTCTTATGATCATTCATCATTCAATTTTCGATTCTTTTGTCGCTCAGGTCGAGTTTTATTTCGGCGACAGCAACCTTCTCACCGATGGTTTCATGAGGAAGAGTATCACTGAAAGCGAAGATGGCAGTATCCTTGTTCTTCAGTATTACCTGTTTTTATTTATTTTTTTGTTTTAACTGTAGCGCTTTTGTAGAATAATTTGAAGTTATCATTGCTGGCCTTGACTGTGGTCTCTCACAGTGATTAGTTTGGCGCTGATTTGCTCGTTTAATCGAATGCGAAAACACCTTAATTTGGGTGATGTTAAGCCCGATGAAGTGGCCCAAGAAACCGTGAATACTGTTGCTCAAACTTTGAGAAATTCGGCTTCACTCAAGGTCTCCGAAGATGGTTAGTTTCCTAAACTCAGGCTCTTTTTGTTTTTGGTGATTCAGAGATGAATTTGTCATAAATGAACTTATTTGCTGTTTATTTGTCACTGTCAAATCAATGGTTTTCTGGATGAAAATGCCTTTTGCTTTTATTTTTTGCATGCTACTAATTGTATGTTCATAGGTTATATGAAGAATGATTAATTATATCCTGGCTTTTTATTCTTTTTTATGTGTATGTTTCAGGGAAAAAAGTTGGCAGGAAAACTGAACTTCCAAAGCTAGAAGATGTTGAGCAGGTGGAGATAAGAACACTTGCTGTATCACCATTTGAATATGATCTGAAGCTTGAAGATGTGGAGAAATTTTTTGGTCAATATGCAAAGGTAATAATATTAACACGGGGGAGTCCGGGGCCTGTATCATGATCTACATGCTAACATTTTAGTTTAAAAGCAGTATGTTTCTTTTACTTATCCTGAGTTGTCAACGTGTAGATAAAAGAAGCCAACTGGAGTCACATCTGCATAAAAGAAGTTTCTTAATGCTCTTGATTGACAAGGAATTAAGACTATATACAAAATGCTTCTCATAAACTCAAGACATTATGCATCATTTAAAGATAAACCATGACATTGTATTCCTCTGGTTAATATCTGAGTGCTTTAGATTTATGTAATATGTATTACTTTCAATGAGTATGTAATCGGTTGTTGTCTAACTGATGGTTCTTTAAGTATGATCCACGAAGTATTGTGTGAGATCTTTTTTTTTCCTATACTTTTCTTTTTATAATAATTTACATATATATATATATATATTGGGTTTTCAGGTTAATAGTGTCCGGCTTCCCCATCATGTTGGAGACAAAAAGTTGTTCTGTGGCACTGCTCTTGTAGAATTCTCTTCAGAGGAAGAAGTAGAAAAGGTTATGAAGGAAAAAATGGTATATGCTGGGGCTGAGTTAGAATTAAAACCAAAGTAAGAGAATTCTTATAGCATTTCAACACCTGTACCTGAAAATTAATTATATTAAAAAAAGGTCAAATATTTGGCTTCTAAAAATAATTTCTAAAATATGTGCTATGACGGGTTCCTTTATGTTAATGAAAGTATTGCAATAGGAATTGCACATTTATTCTCTATATTTGTGAAAAATATAAATAAAAGGAGTTCCTTTGGTGCCAAGTTCTCCTGGCATCGTTTATGAAGAATTTAAATTCACTTCATTGCTGCTTGTAACTTGTGCTTGCATTACTAAAATTTGAGAAATTTGGTATTTGAGACAGTCAGACAAAAATGTCTTAATGTTCAGTGACTATTGATAATATATATGGAAGTTTGTGATGCTTATATTTTGCCCAATTCAGGAAGGACTTTGATGCAGAGAGAGAAAAAGAATTAGAAGATTATAAAAAATCTCGTCCACCTGTGGGTTCAAATCACCAGAATAGCTCAAATGTAGAAGAAGAGTAAGAAGCTGCCAACTTTTAATCCCCCCAAAGAAAGTATATATAGAAACTGATAGTTTACATTCATTTCCATAACAGCTACCCTAAAGGCTTAATTATTGCCTTCAAATTAAAGAGCATTTCAGAAGAAATTCCGTCTGAACAAAATGGTGTTGATCAACAAGCCAAGGACAATAGTGTTGTCTCCAAAACAGATGAAAACCCCCGCTCTGAAATTACTTCTGGGGAAAATGATCAAAAGGTAACAGAAAATGTTGGTGTTGATGAAGAAAAAAATGAGATGAAAGAAGCAAAGGAAACTGTAAATGAAGAGGACAATGAGATGAAAGAAGCAGAAGAAACTGAAAGTGAAGACAACACTGACATGAAAGAAGCAAAGGGAACTGAAAGTGAAGACAACAATGGGATGAAAGAAGGAAAGGTAACCAAAGATGAAGAAAAGAAACAACAAGCTGGTGAAAAATTTTCTGCCGCTGCTTACAAGGACAACATGGATGTTGTCTCACGTGAGGATTTGAAGAGTGTCTTTGAGAAATTTGGTACCGTGAAGGTAATTGGGTTTCCCCCTTCCTCCAGCCTGTAGAACTTTATGCCTTCTGGTAATTTGTGTTTGAGGTTTTGCAGCTGTCTATTATAACTCATCACCCCTCCCTCTGAAGTTATTTTCCTGTTTCTGGAAGGGGGATACTTTTCTTTTTTAAATTTGTTTGATTATCCTGATGGCAGGCTAGATTCCTGTTACTGAAAAATAGACTATAGTCAGTTTTCTTAATTGATTAAATTTTTTTTTTTCCTGTTTAGTACATTGATTTCAAGATTGGAGCAGAGTCAGGATACATCCGCTTTGAAGAAACTGAAGCTGCTCAGAAAGCTCGTGCTGCTGCAGTTATTTCAGAAAAGGATGGCTTGGTTGTAAAGAATTATATTGCTATTCTAGATCCAGTGACTGGTTAGTTCTACGTCAATTTCTTTTTTCTTAAGCAGGTTTGGATTTCGTTTGTGGGCTTAAAATACTACTTCTCTTCACCAGTTTCTAATGATATAAGCTTGTACCCAAATTGAAAAAATATTGCACCTGATGAACAAAACCGCTTAACTAGGAGGGAAGGGATTTGGATATGGAGAGAATAGTTGCTGAGATTAGAACTAAAGTGGTATCTTCTGTCAGTGAAAATTGGATTGGTTAAGTTGAGAGCCACATTTATTTGTTATGGTGATCACAGGTGAGGCCGAAAAAGAATACTGGAGCCTGCTTCGTGGTAATCAAGGCAAACACCGAGAATTCAAGAATAAGCAAGGAAGGTACGTTGCTGGATTCAACGATGCCTTGCATTTAACTTTACCAATTGTCTATACCTTTTTACTTTGCGTTTTTGGATGCTCGAAAAAGGGTGGAACTTATATTAATTATACCTCTCTTTGCAGGGGAGGATGGCATGGGAGAGGGGGCAAACATGCACGCTCTAGAGATAATGGGTCTAGAGATCGCCGAAATAAGGCTCAGAAAGTTGGTGGTGCATAATGTTGGGTTGGTTAGATACAGCAGTTTTGAGATCAACTTGCCTGATGTATTCTCCGCTAATATATACTCAAGTTTTGATTTTATGGTTCGGCTGTAACATGGCACATTATCATTACTTGCAATATTTCTTTATAATTTATCGCTTCCATATATTTCTCTCTATTCAGTCTATTATTGTTTGAGGTTCATACTTAATCTAATTATGTAGATGAGATCGTAGAGTAAGATGATTCGATAAAAAAAAGTTGACAATTTTTTATATGGTAAATTAATTACTCTAGCATTTTACTTGATTCTTTCGGTTTACTCATTAATTTAATAAAGCCTTGATTTTAATCCCTGTCCTGTGTCCTGAGTTTTTTTTTTTTTTTTTTTTTACTCAAGGAGCTAAAAGCCCAAAAATCAAAAATCCTCTAGGAAACAGAACAGTAGTAGCATATCATCAATCAGAAATTACATAAAATTGCGTAACGAGAGGTCATTACTCATTCGAAGTGAATTTAGCGAAAAGGTCAGTGGGCTGATTTGCTTCTCTGTAGCCATGCTCCCTTGATGTGCATTGCTTGAATTTCTAAAGATTAAATATAATAAACTTTGCTTAAATTCACATTGAGGGTGTCTTTGGTTGTGAGAAGATAAAATGAAGGAAAGGAAGAAAACATGTGAGAAGAAAAATAAGGTATAATAAAGTAAAAATAGAAATGAATGATTTGGCTGAAGATAATTGATATGAAATAGAAAAGAAATATTTGAATTAAATAGTTTAGTAGGTATAAAAAGAAGTCAATATTAAGATAGAAAAATTAATATTAAGTAAAAATATATTATTATTATTATGTGGTAGGAGAATGCTTGCAGTAAAAGCACATCAAAAACTGGCGGACATAGTACCATCCCAAGTCTCAACCAAACCACCACCACTCCCGTATTTCACCTGCATTTCTCTACCTTTCCTTGCTCTTCTCTAGCATTTGATCGCAACCAAACCATGCCTTAGTCCTTTAGCTTTATGATTGCGTAATTTTGGTCCTATTGCACATTTGGTCTTAAATTTTAAAAATTTAACAATTTTGCTTCATTATTTGTTTATTATTATTTTTTTAAAATAGAAATTATTGACCGATATATTGATGATGATGTGACACTAATAATGTGTAAAACTATCTTGTCATCTATCAAGTTATATGTCTGTCACGTTAGTAATTTTTGTTAAAAAAATTAATGACAAATTAATGGTGAATCAAAATTGTTAAATTTTAAGAATGTGAAGGATCAAATTTACAATAATTTTTTTGAGAGATCAAAATTATATAATTATGAAATTATTAGGGATCAAATGTAGATTTAAGCCAATAAACTAATATTGTGTTGATGAGTATTGTTACAACCTTCCTATAATAATTAAATTCGAGTAATCACATATTTGAAACCGCCTAACCAAGCAATTCGAAGATTGTGGGACCCACCTGGTGCTTTGTATCTTTCTCCATCCTATTAAAAATTCTAATTAGTGGGTAGAATCTAAACCCATATAAAATACTCCATTTTGCATGAATAATGAAGTTATGCTCAACAAAAGATGTAAATGTTAGGGTGAAGGAGCCATCAAAATTCCCAATTAAACCTCCACAAACAGCTTTGTTACTAGATTCATGCCATGATCTATTTGTATTGATCTTAACACAATTTTTTGGGGAGGTTTCAAGGGATAAATTAATTCTTTACAAGATGATTATTAAGATAAGACCAAACCTTTCAAAGTGTGCAAATGAGTGGAAAAATATATGTGAATAAAATTTACTTTGAGCTACGTAGACTAGACATTAGGAACTTTATTTTTGAATATATATGGGCCTGTAATTTGTTTGTTAATTTTTTTAATAAAGTAATCACTCCTTAAATTTTAAATAAATGAATCACCACAGGTTAACTTTGCTTTGGTTGTATAAGAATAAACTTAAGTAGTAGCATTGGAACAGTAGCCAATCATTACCCAAATTGTATGGTCAATTTGAATGGTAGTACTACTATAACTGATTGATCAGTTTATGTGTAAATTCGTTGGTATATAATACTGGAATAAACGCGACAATCACATATGCCATGTTTAATATTTCCCATGTTGCATTCCGATTTCCGAGTAGTGTAGCGATGCTACTATGCGAGTATCAAACTATCAATTGACTATTAACACAATCTACGTTAACATAAAACTACTATTATATGCATTAAAGAACAATAAATTACTAACAAATAACAATAATGACCCATTTTTCAATTGAAATATTTCAAAGTTAGTTCATCCGTCTCTTTTGATTTAGACCTTTATCAATATTTCTACGCACTTCGCCACGATATATTTATTTGGATTTTCTTAATACGATATTTATTTTTCTAATAAAATTGTCTATTATTTTACGATAAACACTATTTTATAAATAACCGAAGTTTCAAATATTAAATTGATTTAATCATTTTAATTTTTATGTAAAAATTAAATTTTTATTATAATACTATATTATTTATTGAAGTAAGTATTAAATGTATGAATAAAAGATACAGTAAATTATTTCAACTGTTTTCTTGTATCTGGGTGGTTATAGTTGACTTGCCAGAATTACATCAACTGTCGTGAAACGTAAGATTGACAAATTATAAAAACGCTTTGATTTTTAATAGTTATTTAATGTAAATTTAATAGTAATAGCTATCTTTATTGTAAATATTTATACTTATTAAATGTAAATTTAATAGTACTAGTAGTAATAGCTAACTTTATCTTTATTGTAGCCTTAAAATAAAATCTTTATCTTTTTTGTGGAAAAAAAAGCAGGACCGCTCTAAATAAATAAAATAATGAGTGGTAGAAATTTGAAGAAAGAAAGAAAGAAAGAAAATAAAAATGAGAGAATAGTATCTTTTTTAAAAATAATAATTTGCCCGTTGTACATTTTGAAAATAAAAATGTACGCTACCGTGCAGAGATGGAAACGTTTATCCGGCGTGTCGTGATCTAGACCGTTCATTTGCCAAAGATGTTCGAGCTTTAAGCATAGGGTTTGAAACGCAAGAGTCCGCCTCTTTATGTTTGAATAGAGACGAGGACCGTTTAGTTTAACTCTTTTCGTTTTTTCTTTCCATTTTTCAATTCTGGATTGTGGTGGTGGTTGATGTGCATTTGCAGATCTTACTTCGCCATCGCTTGCGCGTGGATCTGCAAATGCGCACCGTTTCGATCGCTTCGTCCGTCATTAATCTTTCTCTGAAGCTCAGTCCGGTGAGTTATCCTCTAACGGTCACATTCGCATGTTCGTTCTCCGATCTTCAAATCGTGTTTTCTTAACTTCGATCTTGTTCGCCGAAGAATTTTACGAGTCCTTATTGGATTCTGAGTTTTATGCGCAACTTTAATTTGAATTGCTCTGTCTTTTTTTTTTTAAAAAAAAAAATTAAATCGTAATTTGAATTAGCTTTCTTTGACTGGGATTTTAGTAGCGAATTATGTAATTGAGCTATTGGTTTTTATGGTGGATGTGGCTTGAGTGATGCAAGCGGTGGAGCTTCAAAAGTGGTGATGTGTTTGGTTAAGGAAAAATTGTCCGTTCTTAAAATCATGTTTTCTTACCTTCGATCTTGCTCGCTGTGGAATTTGAGGAATCTTTATTGGATTTTGTGTTTTTGAACAACTTTAATTGGAATTGCTGTGTGTGCTTTTTTCTTTTTTAATTTTGAAAATTATCTGTGATGTTGAAAGTGTCGAATTATGTAATTGAGCTTTTGGTTGATAAGGTAGATGTTGACTCGTGTGATCCAAGTGGTAAATCTTCTGAAATGGTGATATAATGTGATTTGTTTTTGAACATTTTGAATATTCTTTTATTCAATTGTTTGGTTGAGAAAAAATTCTTTGATTCTTTTTTTTTCCTTCCATTTTTTCTTTGAACTTCTCCTGATTCCTGTGTTTGTTTGCAGAAGTTTGTTCATGCGATCTCTTAATTGAGGGGGGATTATAATGATTTGGAGAAGCAACTGGAGAGAGAATTGCAGTCCAGTGGGAATTGGGGTATTCTATTTTAGTTATCTGCCAACAAACTATGGAAGGTGACCAGACAATCCTTGCTGCATCAGAAGGGGTGATAGAAGGTGTTCAGAAAATTAGATCTCTGAATGGGTAATTCTCAAAATCATCTTTGTTTAACTACATTCGTTCTTTTAATACTAGGCAGGCCTTTATCATTGGCGTGATACGTGAGTGAAGTGAAATTAATACTGGTGTTTAGCCTGTTTCTCTCTAGTGTCTAACACCTTTAACACTTAACAATTGACATGCTTAACATGTTTACATGTGAAGCTGTTACTTGCTTTCTTTTTGGGAATAATTTATTAATTATTAACAGGGCTGAGGATTGGTATTGCTAATATTTTTTTATGTTCCAACTCTTGCTCTTTCCAAGTCCTGTCCTTTCTCTTGAACAAATAATGTTTCACTTATAAAAATAAAGAAAGACAAAGAAACCTTTTGTAGGTAACCGTAGTAAATTTTTTCTATGAAGAGATGAAGTGAGTTTTTTCTTACGATGAAATACATATCTGTAGGAGGACTACTGGCCCTACAAGGCGCTCTACAAAAGGACAATGGACACCTGAAGAGGTGAGTTATTTTAACACTTAAAACTTATTTCATGTTTTGGAAGTTTCGTAATGTTTTGCTTGTGCTACAAATTTTTTTTAACTTATCTTTTATAGGCTGGTAATGTTTTATTTGCACTATAAAATCCTGTAACTTGTGAAACTAAGCAAGTTTATGAATTATTCAAATGATTTTTCCATGTAAAAAATTTGTTTACTTACAATCAGTTATAGTTATTCTTTTTGAATTTTACCACAAAAAAAGGTTATAATACATTTTTTTTAATCTTTTTGATATGTTTGTGCATTTAGCACTTTAAGACTTAACAGTTTCTAAGATATAAAGTTTGATTGATAATTATCTTGTATATTATTAGGTGATATTCATGTGTTTTGTTTTTGCAGGACGAGATTTTGCGGAAGGCTGTTCAGCGTTTCAAAGGAAAGAACTGGAAAAAAATAGGTACTATTTTGGTAGCAGACCCACTAGTGTTGATTTCTAATTTTGATTAAGTTATATGCTTGAAATTTAATATGCTTAACAGGGAGATATAAATGGGGGGAAAAGGACTGCGTTTCGCGGGGTTCAATATTTTGGTCCCCTTGAGCAGTTTTGTAATTCTACTTATTTCTCATACACACACACACAGATACATTAAGCACTTTTAATTTACACAAATTAATTATGCAATATTTTGTTATGTGACCTGTTCTGATTGCCAAATTTGTTTGTAGCGGAGTGTTTCAAGGATAGAACTGATGTACAATGCTTGCATAGGTGGCAGAAAGTCTTAAATCCAGAACTCGTCAAAGGTCCATGGTCTAAAGAGGTAAACTCTACTTTCCATTTCTTGCCCATGTTGATCTTATCTCTACATGTTAGAATTTATTTTGATGTAATATTAGAATGTATAAATTTTCTGTTTACATATCTAATGTGAAGTCACCTATCGAATCTGAATGCAAACAGGAGGATGAAATAATTATTGATTTGGTGAATAGATATGGACCTAAAAAGTGGTCTACTATCGCACAACACTTACCTGGACGTATTGGTAAGCAATGTCGAGAAAGGTATGGGGGCTATTGGATTTCTATTGTTTTGTGTAGGACACAAGCATCATTAATGTATCTTTATTGTCCAAAAATGATAAATTAGAATATAATAATAAAATATTTTATTCAGATTATCTTTATCCCTGTTGCCTCATACCATCATATTGGAGAATTTCGATGGATGTAGTTAATTCTCGTTTATATAATTTTGTAAAAATGTATAGGTGGCATAATCATCTTAATCCTACTATAAATAAGGAAGCATGGACGCAAGAAGAGGAGTTGGCTCTTATACGCGCACATCAGATTTATGGGAACAGATGGGCAGAATTAGCGAAGTTATTGCCTGGAAGGTAAATACATATTGAATTCTTTTTTTTGGAAGGTAAATACATATTGAATTACTTGTGCTTGCTTATGTGGCAACAGGACAGACAATTCTATAAAAAACCATTGGAATAGTTCTGTAAAAAAAAAAATGGATTCTTACTTGGCATCGGGCTTGCTTACTCAGTTACAAAATGTACCACTTGTTGGAAATCCGAATCAACCTATTGCTTCCATCTCTTCGAGGTTGCAGCAGAGTGGAGATGATAATGGTCCTAGGGGGGCTGAAGGGGAGGAAGTTTCACAGAGTAGCCAGGAGTCAGCTAAAGCTGGTCACTTTTCGTCAGCCAGAGAGATGAGGAGTGTTGTTTTACAAACTGGAGAGGAATACAAACCAAATGAAAAACCTAGTCAAGCATCCTGTTCAGAGCCATATTACGTGTCTCTGGATGAAGTAACTGCATCCCTTCAAGACATGGCTGGCCAAGGGATTTGCACTTCTCAATTCATTGAACAGAAATATTCACACAAACCTAGAAACTCCACAAACGGGGACTGCCAGCTTGATTTACTTGACTTGACCCATATTTCCTCAATGGACTTTGGGCCGGAATCATCACAGTTGCAAAATGATAGGGTAGTTCCTGGTGAAAGTCACGACATGGTGAATATTCCGTTTCAGACTTCGATGGGGTTAGGTGTTGCAACGACCATGGGATCTATATCTGTTAAACCAGAACACATATTGATGTCTGATGATGAATGTTGCAGAATCCTAATTTCAGAAGCAATAGGTGATGAATGCTTTTCTTCTGGAGATTATAATAAAGGTGTTAACATGGTTAACTTGTCAGGATGCACCTCATTTCTTTGTCAGTCATTACCATCTGTCCAATCAGTAGTTTCTTCTACTGGTGATAGGTTGACGTATACGGTCGAACCCAATCAGTTGGTTGGGTCTGAGGATCAGCAGTTTGTCTCCAGAACACAGGACAACATAATTTATGCCAATGACTTGTCCAGTTCTCCTTGTATCCATAGGATAGACAGCACAGAAATGCAAGAGCCATCAGATGTTGTGAAAGATGATTCAAAATTGGTCCCTGTAAATAGTTTTGGCTGTGGATCAGACGCTAAGCAAACTTCCTATCCAACGGATGAAAAGCCAAATGTGCCTACAGAACAAGAGGACACAGGTGCTCTATGTTATGAACCTCCCCGCTTTCCAAGCTTGGACATTCCTTTCTTAAGCTGTGATCTTATACAATCTGGAGGTGATATGCAGCAGGAATTCAGTCCCCTAGGTATCCGCCAATTTATGATGTCTTCTATGAACATGAACCTAACTCCTTTTAGATTATGGGACTCACCTTCTCGTGATGATAGTCCAGATGCTCTGTTAAAAAGTGCAGCTAAAACCTTCACAGGTACACCATCTATATTAAAGAAACGAAACCGAGACCTTTTATCTCCACTATCAGATAAAAGAATTGACAAGAGACTTGAGATTGAAATGACATCAACCTTGATAAAAAACTTTTCCCGATTGGATGTCATGTTTGACGACAATGAAACTCCGGTAGCAGATTTGCTTCCTGCATCTTCAATGCAAAAGAGGGACTCTGGTACCTCTGTTGAAGGTGATAAAGGGAGTTGTCGACAAGATTTAGTTAAAGTGGAACGAGCAGAGGATAAAAAGAAGTCTGTAATTTTGGACGACAAAAAATCAGAAGACGATTCGGGTGGTAATAATTCTCAGGATAAAGTTAAGCAGCAACCTCTTGATGTTGATTCTGAGATAAAGAATGATGCTAGTGCTGCTGCTGAGATTGTAAGTATTATTTTCTTGTAATAAGCTTTTAACCAAAATTTGTAAATGATTACTTATGTTGTTATTTTGTTTGTCAGGTGCAACAACCATCTGAAATTTTGGTTGAACATGATATGAATGATCTGTTACTGTATTCACCTGATCAGGTTAATTTGAAATCAGAAAAAGTTCTTAGTTTAAGTGCTAGAACTAAAAAAAATCCATGCTCAAGGATTAACTCACCATCTGTTTGGGTAAAGGAGCATGAAAGACTTTCAGTTGCTGTTACTTGTGTACAGTCTATCAGTTCATCAGGCTCAGGGGAGAATTCGGGTGATCACACTGGAAACGATGGTGGTCTTGAAACATGTAACATGTAATTTTCTTCAAACTAATTATATTATCATTTGCCAACTGTTTCCATTTTCCATTATTTATTTTATTCGGGTGTTTTATTAACGAGGCTGAGTTATTTGATCAACCTCCAATAAGGTAGTTGTGAGGTTTCATCCATTTAGCTTTATTTGATGTTACTGTTAATGGTTTAAGCTCTGCTGCATTGGAAAGTTCTCTCATTATGTGGCACTTGTGATAGGTTTCATTTGTCTAGTTTATGTTATTTGCAACGTTTTGGACTCCAATGACAATTGTTTCCATTTTTGCTTTATTTTTCAAATTATTCAGTGTCAACTCGCTGTGGTTCTGACGATTGCTTGTTTGGTTTCAGATTTGGTGGAACACCTTTTAGGAAAAGCATTGAATCGCCTTCAGCATGGAAATCTCCTTGGCTCATTAACACTTTTTTGTCCAGCCCCAGGATTGATACTGAAATTACAATCGAGGTACTGTAGGTTCTGTTGGATAATGATTTCCTTGAAGTAGATTTTAATTCACCAAAATTAAAACAGAGCATTTTTATAGGATTTTGGGTATTTCATGAGCCCTTGTGACAGAAGCTATGATGCAATCGGGTTGATGAAACAGATCAGTGAACAAACTGCTGCTCAATATGCCAGTGCTCAAGAGATTCTAGGAAATGAGACTCCCAAGGCATTACCAAAAGAGGCGTCCAGAAATGACAGGGATGGAGACCAGGAAAATATCGATGCTCATGATCAGCATGGGAACCATTCTCAGTTGGCTTCAAGTGCTTTGGTAAAGCTTAACTTAGTTCCTTTGTCCTTTGATCGACATATTCACTTGATCCTTTCCCATAAGTCATAGCCCTTGGGTTTTTCTTGAAAGCTGAAGCATCATATTTAGATCTATATTTCATCATATGGCAAGAGAACACAAATAACATTTAGAAAATAGATCTCCGAATATTTCACCATCAAGAGAAACACAACTATCCTAGTTAAAAAGCTGCAGCTCAATTCCCTTCCCCTCACTGGCTTTTGGCGGTGAATTCTTTGAGTGGTTTCTTTTTTGGTGTTAAAAGTGACACACAAAATCTTCACTAATAATTTTTATTTCACACTTTAAATTTTGATAAAGCTTACAAGATTATTTTGAGCCTTTGGAGATTTCAGGAACCCTGCACTGCAGTTATTTTCTTATGCAAGAAATTCAGGTCTCTAGTTTTGTCAATAGCTTATGGCTTAAAGGAATTTATTCGTTTGCAGGTGGAGCGACGTGTACTTGACTTCAGCGAATGTGGAACTCCGGTCAGAGGTGATAGCAGCAGCAAATCCTCAGCTATGAGCTTCTCAAGCCCTTCTTCGTATTTGTTGAAGGGCTGTAGATAGTTGATCGTGCACTGAAATGCTATAAAGCCTTCGGTTGATGTACTTTTCGTCTCCAAGTATATTTTATATATAGTTTACTATTTTTTTTTATTTCTTTATCTAGCTTATAGTGATAAGACTTGAATTTGTAATGGTAACAAAGAATTCTATTTAAGCTTGTGTCGATTCTGGATTCTTAATTTGTCACCTCTATAGTAAGCAAATACACATGAGAGGATTTATAACATTCTTCTTAGTTTTATATTCTCTCAAACCAATTGTCCGCGGCACCTACAATTACTAACAGCTATGAAGGTAGGGGAAAGTTCAAAATCTTGCTTTCAAAAAGCACTGCTCACAAAACCAACATTTGTTAAACTAAAAAGGATTTGAACCCCTTAGTAATCTTGAATTCAACCTTAAAACTTACGTGCATGATAAAAATATGATAAAAATATAAGAGGAATCTTTACTTTTAAGATTATCATGAGGTTGATCTCATTAAGTAAAAAGATTTTTGTAAGAAACGAGAACGGGGAAGGAATAAATGTATACATACAAGTCAAGCTTAGATAAAAAAAAAATGAAAGCAAATCTTAATTCATCCTATAATCTTGCGATCAAATCATTGTCCTAATTATGCTAATTAGGGAAGTTAATTATAAAAAAATAACTATTTTTTTAGTAGTGAGCCGAGTCACTTCACATATACTTTGACAATTCTACTCACAAAATTTTCATATTAAGAGAATAGAAAACACACACAAAAAAGGACATTGTCAAAAACTTGGGCAAATTATCATAAAAACAATATTTCCATCTTAATTCTTAAATCTGAGAAAATATTTCTCTCTTAAAAAATTATCATACATTGTGAAAGACAACTAGGTAAGTTTTCAACAATCAATTATAATGATGAAATAATATTTTTATAAATCGTATTTATAAATGAATTATCAATTTTTAAGTCATCATAGTTTCTCTTAGAACATCTACAACACAATTACTATGCGAATTGATTAAAGGTAGGACAAATTACTTATTAAAATTTGTTGTTTTCTTATACAAGCATAGCTGCTTCTATAAGCAATGTTAAGTACCCAAAGACAGTAGTTATTAACTTCCTTTCAACTTTATTTTTTATCAACAAATGTTAGTTGTTAATTTTTGTTAGAATGTTGGTAAGAGAGATTCATATTCATGATCTCTCCCTTCCTCCTTCTCCTTTCAGGGTTGTCTATAAATTACTAGTTTACTCATTTGAGGAATGTTCCTCAAGTCTTGATACTTTGATTGTTGTCTTTTGAATTAAGGAATTGGTTAGTGTTCAACCAATGGCTAAGTACCCTAAAAAAACTTTCTAGGCCAAGAATTAATAAAGAAATTAAAAAAAATAAGTAAAACACTTAGTTTATCAATCTCAACATAAAATAAATAGTAAATACTCTTATAAATTGAGTAAAACACTTAGTTTAACAATCTTAACATAAAATGAATGCTAAATACTATTATCAATATTTCCTGCTTTCTCTTCAAACTCTGATGATAGAACTATCGTACATCTAATATACTCTTTCTCTACTCATCTCTAAACAACCGGTTTTTCTCATCACTTCAACCTTCTCTCTAATAAACTCATTCTTAATCTTATATGAGATATTCACTTATATGCACCATTCTCATATTTACATTATATTTATTCTTAAGACTTGGCTCCATATGACATCACGAGTCTTTTCTAATATAGTTTAGAGAGTTTTACACCTTCCGTTTCACACACCTCACCACAAATCTATCTTGCCACATTTGAGTCGAAACTAATCCATCGAATGTTGTTTGTTTCTTTCCAACAAGGATCCCGGGAAAAAAGAAAAAAAAAATCCCTCTAAGAAACACTTGATTATGTCACATTAAGAAACAGAACAAAAATGTATAATGCAGAAAAGGTTTCATTGGTGATGTTGACAGTTATTAAACAAAAATAATGGAAGTTCTCCTATAGGGACTAGGGAGCATGTTGAAAACTGCGGTCAACAACATGTTTTAGGCAACTCGAGCTACAGCAGCATGTATCGCATCCGCTAGAAGTGGGACAGTTTTGGAACTCAGACCAGCCATGCTAATCCTCCTGCAAAACAAACCGTGCACGTTAAGTCATCTGGAACTTCGGCATAAAACATAAGGGTTGTCAAACATGTTTTCAACATAGTTGACATTTCTTTTTATAGAAGATGAAATATGTGTCTATATATATAAATCACATCCTGAAGAAAATTAATGACAATGCCTATGTAGTAGATTTGCTGAAAAACGTGTTCAACATAGTTGACATTTCTCTTTATTATCCAAGTACCAAGAAGAATCTAACTTGGACAAGTTCTTCTTTGAAGAGGGGAAGAATTGATGTGGAATAATATTTGTTTTAGACAATGGTTGCTAGGATACGTAGTTGTTTATCTGATAATGTTTGTTTTGGGTTTATCCTTCTGGTAAAGATGATTTAGTTCAGTTGTTAACATCTATTATCTTGTTCCTTAGTGTTAGGAAAAGTTAAGTGCAAGAGGCATATATATATATATAGACTTAAACTAGCTACTGTGAAGCCTTCAAATTCAAGTATACAGTTAGTAAAATAATAGTTTTTTGCTTTTAGTGATATAGCTATTCGTGTAATGACTATTTTTCCCCCCTCTTTCTATCATCCAGCGTCAAAAAGGGTTTAAAAATGTAACCCCCGTACATGAGGCATATTCAACTTCATGTTTATTTTACACCAAAAAAGAATTTGACAAATGCATGGTAAGCAAGATAACAAGGTGCATTGCTGCCATATTCACAATTGACTAGAGCATAGAACACGGAGAAAAAAAAGAGAATGCATGTCATATTCATTTGAACTCATTCAATGAAGTCATAATAAATAGAGTATCTTACCCGTCAGATGTCATGTATATATGGTACTCTTTAGTCATGAAGGAAACTTGTTCCGCATTCAATCCAGTGAAAGTAAACATTCCAATCTGCTTGATAATGTGACTCCAATCACCAGGTGTGCCTGACCAGTTAAAGGAGAAATTATTATAACTGCAGTAAATGTATCACAAAAACAAAACTAAAAAGAACAGAGTAAGATGGTAAAGAATGAGCAAACAAGTAGTAGCTTCTTGCGTACTAGTGCAAGTGCAACAATAATGATACAGATCCATCCAAAAAGACAAACTAAAGGAATTGAAAAAGGAGCTCGGTAGAGGCTGACCTCAGAAATGTAAAGCATAAAAAATAAAAAAATAAAAATGATACAGATCCATCCAAAAAGACAAAACTAAAGGAATTGTAAAAGGAGCTTTGTAAAGGCTGACCTCTGGAACGTAAAGCATCGAAAAGTTCTTGGCGCATATTGATGATGCGATCAGCCATTGCCTTCAACTCAATAGTCCAGTCATTGAACAAATCCCTGAAAGAGAAGAAAAAACAAGTGGGAAATTTTAACAGAAAAAAGTCACCTAGCAAAAGAATGTGTACAAGGAACACCTCCTTGGCAGTATTAAATATATCGACACAACCAACGCATATGACGAAACAATCACAACCAGTAAAATCATCATCTTGGATATAGACAATGTTCACTAGAATCTCCCATCTAATCAAACATATATTGGAAGAATGGCCTCTATAAATATCGAAGTACCATCATATTCTTTACCATTTGACAGTGCCATTCAAGACTAGTATTCATCAGAGAAAAAAAAAAGCAGTGGGGAAAGAATAATAAGATAGTCAGCAACAAATCCTTCTTTGTGTAGCAGAAGTTTGGCTCATTACCGGTCCTTGAGAATGGCAGCCACAATGGATGCACCATGAATAGGAGGACTTGAGTACATGGGCCTAATCACTAGTTTCAGCTGGCTCTCGACCCTGCTTGCAACATCAGCTGACTTGCAGACCTAGGTGAGTTTATTTTTAAAAAAATGGGGAAACTTATCAAAACACTAGAAGCTTTTAGTCATCAAAGAAAAATGAAAGTATAAAGTACATTATATGCGCTTAGGATACAAAGAAAATAATAAGATTCAATGGGACAAAAAACATGCACGATTCACTTATTGGCACTGATAAAAAACTTCATTCTCTCCATTTAATGCTTTAAAAGTTCTTACAATGCTTAAGGCGCCAACACGTTCCCCATAAAGACCCAGATTCTTTGCATAGCTTTGTGCCACCAGCAATTCACCCCCATCAGCAACAAACAAACGAACAGGCTGGGCATCTGCATCTAGACTTCCGCTAGCAAAACCCTTCAGAACAAAAAATGATAGTTTAAAAAAATATTTTTTAATCAAAGAATGGGCATCTGAGACATAGTAAAGAAAAATTATTGTGGACATGAACCACCAAGGAAAGTGCCAAGAAAAAGGAAGCTTAACACTCGAAGTTTGATTTTTTCTGCCTGTGCAAAACATCAGGATTCAAGGGATTTCAAGTGGACGGATTTGTAATTTTAATGCACGAACACAAATTTCACAATGGTGAGAAGCAAGATGTTAGTTGCATGCAGAGAGCTTACCTGATAAGCACTGTCAAAGAAAGGTAACAAAGCTTTTGATCTTATTAGCAGCCTAATCTGCTCCCATTGCTCAAGGGTTGGATCCACACCAGTGGGGTTATGTGCGCATGCATGTAGCAAAACAATAGATCCAGATGGAGCAGAACCAAGATCTTCTAGAAGTCCTGTAAGGAACAAACGAGAAGGTAACATTAAATAAAATAAACTTGATGAATATGAAATTGATCATGATACAATAAGTAACAAACACTTCACAGCTTGATAAATAATTTCCAACCTTGAAAATCAAGCCCTCGTGTTGCTGGAGCATAGTAGCGATATGTTTTGACAGACAACCCTGCTAAGTTGAAAACCTTTGGGTGATTACCCCAAGTTGGTGTTGGCAAGTATATAGTCCGCTGAGCAGACAAGTGCAGTAAAAAAATGTTAAGGTGGGATCATCAAATTAACATCAGTTAAAAAGGAGGATAAGAAGGAGAAAAATATCAAGGACAAAGCACTTTACTTGGTGATAGTGTTTAGCCAAAAATTCACCCCCAACTCTTAATGAACCAGTTCCAGACAAGCATTGAACAGTGGTAACCCTGTTGTCTTGAATAGCAGGGCTATAACAAAAAAAAAAAAATGTAAGCACAAAAAATTAGGTACTGATCAGCAAAAATCTTTACAAACAAGAAAGCACTTATATTGTTTTTATTATTAACCTGTCAGCCCCAAAAATGAGCTTAGCACTCAATTTATTAAAATCAGCTAGCCCAACAATCGGAATATATTCCTTGTTGCGTGACCTGAAAATAATGCAGAACAGAACATCATAAAAAGTTCAGAGTACAATGCCACCGGAAATGACGAGAAAGAAAGTATATATATATAGTCAGGTACTAACACGTCATTTATGAGTTGCTGCTCAACTCGCCTCACTACATTCAAAACAAGAGGTTTTCCTTCCTGGAACAATTCTCAGTATTAGTAAAACTCACAAGTTTCCAGCTGAATGATTATATTCGATAATTTTTAGTTACATTACAGGTCATTCTCGTGATTCATCCGCTAGCATTTTCAGCAGCCAAATCATATTAAACTAACGATTATATTTATGAATTAACATAATCTAGTGAGAAATAAACACAAGTGTAATCAAATATCAGTCTGACCTCAGTTCGGTAAGCACCAACTCCCAAGTTGAGCTTAACTGGACTTGGATCTTTGTTATAAGCAACAGTTACCTATTTATTCAAACACGCAACGAGAGTCAATAAAACAGAGCAAAAACTGAAAACGTTTCGTATGAAAGTAGCTTAAGATTAACCGCTTCGGTATAAAATTTACGTGAACTAATTTTCAATCGTGCCGTGCGGCTTCAAAATTCATACGTAAACATAATCGCAGCTTACGATCACGCAAGGAAACAAAGAATTTGCACAATAATCAAACCACACCTAGATTCATTAAACAAAATTGATCTCGAATAATCATCCAAAAATAAAAATATTCAAATGATGTATAGATCGTTGAGAGCGCGATCTTAGAAACTCGAAGAACGAAAAGAAAAAAAGAAAAAGAAGATGAAATGGCGATATCGTGTCATGCGTTATATAATAGAGATGAATTTGAATGAAGAGTGATGCGAGAAGAAAAGAAGAATATTATACCCCGAGGATAGGATCTTCGGGAGCACGAACGAGGTGATTGAAGACGGAATCTGAAGAAGCAGCGGAGATGCCGTCGTGAGAAGCCATTTGATGAAGGAAGTGTCTGGAGAGAGTGTTGAGTCTGCGATGAACAATAAGAATCCAAAAGAATAACTATTAATTGGCTTTTTTGGTTTTGATGGTCCCTGTAATTAATAGAATAGAAAAGTATTCCCTCCACAAATTACAAATTCACTTTTTTATATATATATATATATGTAAGAAGAACGAATGAATTTGTTATTTTTTTATTATTTTCTATACTATTACTTAGGGCGAGTTCTGATGCAGCGGTAAAGTTGTACTTGGTGACTTGTATGGTATAGTCGGTGGGTAACGTTATCGCTTTCTTCATTACGGTTCGTCGCTTCCATTTTATCATGCAATAAAGACATGATACATACCACTTTCTAACATAAGCTATTATTATAACTAGTTATTGAAATTAACACCGTGCAAGCCGACAAGACATGTATCTTATTGTAAATAACAATATGGTAAGCAGGAATATGAATATATAAGATTTTCTGTACCATCCATCGTTTAAAAAAGAATTATAGTATTGGTGACACTTAACTAGATTCACCTTCACGAGTCATGACCAAATATTTTAATTATAGTTAACCTTTTAGACATAAATCTAGTTCGATCTTGACTTTGTCAATAATTTAGACAGACATCATATTAATCTTATAATTATGTACGTTCAGATATTATCTATAGCAAAGTCATAGAAATTTAAAAGATCTTATAAATATATATTATAAAAGAAAAATATAGTATAAACCTAAAAAATTACTTTAATATATTTCTTAAAAAAATAGGTTTTTTATTTAAAAAATATAGCTGAAACACACCATTTCACTTTCTTATCCTCCATCTTCTTTCTAATTTTTCATCTCTCAGCCTTCCACTTATTTTTCTTCATTGTTTCAAAATTCATCAAATTTATTACATTCTTGTGACACTCTCAAGCATGGGAATGTGGTTAGATTAAAAGGAAATATCACTCATTTTCTTAAAATTTTTATAAGGTAAATTTATAAACCATTGAGTTAGATGGGTATTTTATAACATTATGAGTTGTGTGAGAAGGGTTAGAAAACTAAGTATTAGGAATTATTGTGGTTTCCTCAAAATCTTATGTATGTTAAATTTGGAAATTTTGCCTAATTTTTTATTCTTTTTATTTTAAATGCTTAGATTCTATGAAAAATATAACGGTTGATCCTCCCAACAGCATTGGAAGGCATTGATTGCGTTCTTTTTTGTGTGAGTAGTTAATCTACTTAGCGGCATTTCTTAAATTCTTTTAGGAGAAGCAAGTAAACTCCAAAAATATATTATTTTGTGATCTTTGAAATTCTAGGAGTAGTTGAGAATGAAGTAAAATGTTTATCTTCGCTTGATTGGAATTTATTCCTTGAGATTTTTTATAAGGTATTTAAGAGTGGATATTGGATTATTTATTTATTTATTTATTGTGAGTTTATAATTGATTGTTGCTCGCTACAACGGAAAGATAATGTAGCTTATGAGTCAAAAATTCATAGTATATATATGTTTTTTTTTTGTTGCAACGAAGAGAGAATGTAACCTATGGGTTGAATATTCATAGTTTCTAAAGATCCGTTCGCTGCAACGAAGAGATAATGCAACCTACGAGCAAAGTGTCGTTGTTCTATAATTAGCGTTCGCCACAATGAAGAGGTAATGTGATCTATGTGCACATAGTAAAATGAAAGTTTTTACAAAGTTATTATTCTTGAATACAAGTTTATATGTAGTTCTAAAATTTTTCAAGGGAGTATACAATAGTTTCTAAAAGTAAGTTGTATTTATTTCACTTTTATTTAATGTCATTTAAATTCTTTTTGGATGTAAAGACTTGTATTATGTTTGTGCTCTCCTTCCTATCCGGTTTATATTTTATGCTCTCACTAAGTCTTCGAGACTTACCCCCTTCTTTCATTTTTTTCCTCAGACACACAGATAGTCAGCTTACTTCCTAGGATTTGCTGACTTACCCAAGAATTTGTTTATCTTTTTGGTAGGCCTCCATTGCGTTTGATGGAAAATATTTTTTTTGTGACTCCAGTATAATGCGACTATAGGGATAGGGTAAGAATAAATATAGAGAAAATTCCGTTATTTTGAGATGTAGATGATCTTATCTTATAGATATGCTTATGGTGTAATTATGAAGTTTTGAGACACTTTGATGATTAGTATGTATGACCAACATCACTATTAATTGATATTTTGGATAATATGTCAAGGGTTTATGTTGTGATCTATAACCTTGATATCTAACTATTGGATCTTAATATATGTATATATAGATTTGCATGGATATATGATATATTTTCACAGGTTATTCAATATGGGGTTTGTCTTGTTTTTAGGGGAAACTCTATCGAATTTTCGATAACCCATTTTGGTTAATCTTTTAAATGTGATTTGGAATGAAATACTCTTAGACTAGCCAGGCTAAAGAAATTATAGTTTGTGCATCGATTATGGTCTAAGAGTGAGTCGTGACAATAACTCTACAAAAGTTATCAAGAAAGTGGTTTTGTTCTTTTTAAGTTTACCCTAGCATATTTCTTATTCAAGTTAATGAATTATCATGAAACGCATAAAAAATTGGGATATCAGTCCACATGTTAATTGGCTTGCAATTTGGCCATAGGGATGGATCCCGAAATAATTAAAAAATGAAACAAATAAAAATATTAATTTAAGTCCTATTTTAAAAAAAAAGTTAACAAGATAATTATAAATTATCATATGAGATTTAAATTAGGTAAACATTAATAACTTGTTTATAATTGTTGACCTTGATCAAACCTTTTAAACTAGGTTATTGTCAAACACCTTCGGACTAAGGTGATGTTGTGATAAGCAGCATCTCACACAGTCAAGCATTTGGGTTGACGAGGATGCCTTGGCCTGACATCGCAAGGGCCTAAACTCAAGGTTTCTGAGACTTCTATGGGACATGACTCTTACTACTCAAAACCACAACCTGAATCCTTAAGTTCCTCATTAGGTTTGGACCTTAATTTAATCTTGAGTCGAATATCACCTCAGGCCTTCTCCGTATCCAAATATGATCCTATTTTGATCTTATCATAAATACTTAGATTGGTTAATTTTAATATTATAAAAAAAATCCATTTAGTTTCGTCTAAAATTTATCCGAAGACTGTACGTCTACACCGTTCGTCCTGAAACGCACACCTCATTTCTTGTAATATACTAATAAACCGCAAGAATATAGGATTTGAGAGCCTTGTGTTTGATGAGTAGCAAACAGGTTTTCGATCTTGCTCGGCTGTCAATTTATTTCGCCGCTAAATTATTGCATAATTCTATACTAGTACAATATAACTTTGTTGCTGGGAGACAGAACACAGTGTTTAAGCTATAAATCATGAATTAAAACGAGCAACACATGAAGAATTATTAACTTCTGTAAGCCCTCTTTTGAAACAATAAATGGATAAGTTAATTCGTTAAATAAAATCAAGTTGAGGAAAGAAAATTTTAGAATTACATGTAGAAAGCTAACTACATCCTCCACCTCAAAAACACAGACTCCTCGGGAAAAACTCGGCCTGGCAAGCAAGTAGAAAGGGAAACCTACAACGGAATACTATCAAATCCTTTTAGCGTCTTACAGGCAGTAACTCACTCCAGCTTTATACCGTCCATCTCATTGATCACCCCTTCAAGCTGCAAACAAAACACAACAAAATGGTCAAACAAGAGTCAAGAAACATGAAGAAATCTTAGCAAATAAGAAAATTATGCAACAGAATGCATACGAAGCATACCTTGACAATCTGACGCAAAAAGTAATCCCCATAACGTTTGGCAGGCTTAGACTCCATAACATGAATTGTGTCCTGCAGCAAATGAAGAAGACATTCAAAATTTGCAGCACCATTTAAGATAGAAACTGGTGAACGGCCATACAGTTCAATTCCAAAAACCTAACTTTTGCATGACACTATGAACCCCTTGTCCAATGTTTACAGCATTGGCACAAGGTAGTCAAGCAGGTGTCCATTCATCACTGACATCCCTGTGCACTTGGATTATTCTTAATATAAATAGAAGTAAAACATAAGCCAATTAAAACATAAAGGATAAGACCAATCAAAAGACAATCACTGGTGTACTGCTGACTCAGTAATGTATTTGGGGGTTTATCTTTAATTCAACAAGGATTTAGAGAGCAAGGAAATGCTATTATTATCAAAGAAACGATTTTAACTGAAAAAGACATTCATGCCAATATGGCCTGGAAAATCTGTTAACATCCCCAAATAGCATTTGAAATAAGAGAAAAGGAATATTCAGGAAAAACTAGTGAGCAAGCTTACATCATCAATATAGAAATCTAAATCGGCATTGGATGTAATTTTCCCATCACTATCAACAGCATGTGTCTTGTGCTTGTATGTCATCAAGATAGTCCTGCCAAGCATCAAAATGGAAATACATGAATAAGCTTATGCACAAAATTTACATTTTATAAACAAAATTCCTGATAATCAAGGGGGATGCTAAAATAATTGGATGTCTTGCAACCTTAAGGTGGGTTCATCCACTTCCATGTAACTTGCAAGTTTTGTGAGGGAGATTGTTGAATACACTTTCAAGAAGGTGCGGACACCTGATAGCAACTGTTGTTGCTTTGCTTCATAAAGGAACAGTTTCAACTGAAGTCTATAGGCATCCTGACAAAACAAATAATATTTAGTTATTCACATGGAAAAAAAGGGGAATTAAGGGAGCAAAAAGAATATCCAAACAATTATTTCTAACAAGTTGAGCAACTCTGCCAGATCAATGCAAACCTTTAATGAATCCATAAACATAGAAGGCCCAAGGTGTAAATAGAAGTCTAAGAACAACATTATGAAAATGAATACCAAGTTTCAATAAAAATTTATCTCTTCACTGTAAAATTAAATAATCAAATACAGAAAATACACACTCTTAAGATTAAGGTATCTAACATCCTCTTTAATGAAATCAATGGGCACAAGAACTCTAAAATATCAAAATTCACTTCAATGTAGTTCGCTAACTGCTCAGCTGACTGTCCTTTAGTTGATCATGTTCTCTTTTTCGGTGTACAGTTTTTAGTTTTTAGGGGATGGATAAATATTCCTGACCAGATAACATTTCACCCATTAAGATTGTGGAAGGAGAAAAAATTAGTTACAAGCTCAATAAAGAGAAACAGAACTTCAAATTTCGGTTCAAATGGAGCTAACTTCAAATTTGAAGTTTTGGGGGGTTATGCACTCACTCCAAATGCTTTTTTAAGTGACGCACATTGCATCAAAGGCATACCTGATTGTAATTTACTAGAGGCTCCTCGAAACTAGGTGCTGAAGGGGTAATGAACTTGGGGCATGCATATGAGAAGAGCTCATCATAGATAGCAAATGCCTCATCATCATACCTCTGCATTCTAACCATCTTTTCACCATACTTCTCACGTAACTGAGAGTTCACAGTTTCATCAACAAGCCTGCTTTGGGGGCAGAGTGAAAGGCTAATTGCCAGTAAGGCATACATTTGTTCATTTTTCTTCAGTATCTGCTCATATTGGGGTGATTTCTGATGATACTGCTTTGTCTTAAAGATGTACAAGAGAATTTTGTTAAATTCACGAATTGCTTCCACATATCTGTAAAAGAGGCTACAGGTTAGGTCATGTAATGAGATAATACAAAACATCATCTGGTGGAATAGAATTCTTCAATAGAGACGCAACCTTCAGACAGCCTTTCTTAAATGGAGCATTATTTTAAGCCAACATGCAACAAACTTCATCCAAAACAATGCATGGGGGAATATGTTGGATTATTGGTCTAGTCTTCTAATCAGAAGAAATATTGCAAGTGCATAGTACTCCAAAATAGTTGAGTATTTACCCATTCCTAACTTTTTTTAATAAATTTTGGATGCTCAATCGTACTTCATAAAGTACAGAACCAAGAAAGACAAAAGACAAATCCCATAACACACTTACATATTATAAGCTCATGGATTGGAAGAGATTCATGCTATTCAGAAAGAGATCATAGACATTTTCAGATGAATAGAAAGAGAATAACTTCCATTAAGTGATTTATTAGATAAAAAAAAAAAACAGAATCTTGAGAAATGAGAACTATCCAAAATTCAGAATAAGTATGGGAAGGAGCCATTGAACAGCTGGAAAAAGCCGCGGCCCAAATATGGAAATTCAATACAGAAGTAGATCAGTTTCAGCTAAAAGGCTATTCTGAGATGGAACAAGAAAAAATTGAATTTCATTAATTCAATTTTATATGACTGTGAAACAATTAGAAAAATACGAGGCAAAAGACCAGCCACCATTGTTCAAAGACCAAAACAAATCTCACCCCCAACTATCAACACAAAACAGCAGTCACTAACAACATTATGAAGCTATTAATTCAAGAATGTGATGACATAAAACACAAACAAAAATAAAATGATTACCTGCGGAGCATGAGATTGGCGAAACCATAGTGATAAATGGTGGTGATGTGACTCCCAATAACACTGGTATAAACCCCTTGCTGAGTAATATCAATAGGAAGCAAGCACTTGAGCCCGGTATGATAATCCCCCAAAAGACAATGAACCCTAAGCAAGCCCACCATGCTAAAATACCCCAACACCTTCAGCACATTGCTCCCCCCATTGTAATCATAACCATCGGTCGCGGTAAACTGCTCGAGCCCCTCCTTCTCCTGCTCCAGAATCTGAATAATGGCACTCTTCTCCACCAGCGCCTGGAGGAAGTTGAGGACCCCGAAAACATTCCAGGCCTGGTCGAACTGGCGCAAGAGGGCGATTTCTTGTTCAGTCTTGCTCTTCATCTTGGCACGGTACTGGCAGAAGCTCTGGAACTGGTAGACGAACTCGTCGACCATGTCCCATAGCCACTGGTTGGGGAGCTGCATGTTGACGACCCCGTGGAGGACAACCTGGAAGAGGCTGCAGTAGTTGTCCCACGAGTCGATGCGCTGGCGGAGCGTCGGAGTGAGACGAGCGTAGAGGTGGCGGAACCACATCTCGCGGTAGAGGAGGCAGAAGACGTGGTCGTTGTCGACGTAGTGCGCGACGGCGTCCACGGAGGGCCACGGGGTATCCTTGAAGAGACGCTCCGAGAGGGTCTGGAAGGAGCTCTCGTACATCTGGTGGATCTCGTACACGTTCTTTTCACGGATGTGACGGTACAGGTGAACCACAAAAGATTTTACCGAGTCGGGGACAAAGTTCGGGTCGTACCCTAGCTCCTGCGGTTGCTGCGAGCGCTCTTCGAAGTCTTGGTTCGCCATGGTTGGAAGATGGAACAGGGTTCAGGGGATAGAGGTGCCGATATAGAAGAACTAGGTTAGGGTTTGCGCACGCACACCGTCATAGAGGACTGAGTAAGTTAACGAAACGCTATTTACCGTAACAAAAATAAATGAATAAATTGCTCAGAATATATTTTATTCAGGGACACCACAACTAAAGTATCGGGCTTCTTGTATATATCCAAAGTTTAATAGGTTGGATAAAAAAAATGAAAAAAGATATGGAAATATCTCCAAATAATAAAGTGAAGAGTTAAAATACAGTTTTTACTATCTTAACTCTTGTATTTATATAAGCAATAGGGTAAGAAAATTAATTCTTATCTTGTCTCTAAATTGTTAAAGTTTTTCATAACAGTAAATTTAGAGTCAATTAATTCAAATTTTGTAAATTTACATATTTTTTATAAAAAAAAATCAACTTCTCTTATTAAAATAAGTATAAGAAGTGTTTATATTATATCACCAACTTCTCTTATTTTAAAAATTACTTTCCTTTCTTAAGAGATAATTATGTACTATATTTTAGTTTATTTTAATGTGCATAAATCCATTTATAAAGAAGAAGGTCATCATTTAGCTAAATTTAATGTGATATTATCAATTTTCAAATTTTAATAGATGACTTAAACACTTAGGGTAGGGTGTATTTAATTTTACATTTAGATGGATGGACACACATTCCAATGTACATTTTGTGAGAAGCTTCAACTTATTACTTTTAATTCAACATCAGTTTGAAGTTTCCAACGAAACAACAAACATGCACTTGTATTATTTTCTTCAAATTTTTATTTATAAACTTTTTATCTTTAATATTTTGAGTTAGTAATAGGATTATTCGGTTTGGAAAGATGTTTTCTTGTTTTATTTTTTTTAATTATAAAAATATCACATTATTTTTTATTTTATTCTTAAATACTTGTACATGAAAAATGAAACATTTTTTTATTTTCAAATTTTATACAAAACATCTGAAAATAAGAATTAAATTAAAAATCAAGTAACATTTTTAAATTAAAAAAGATAGTAATATTTTCTGAAATCAAATAGACTTTAAGGTTCGTACTCTTCTTGAGTTTTTTTCACATATATCTTTAGAAACAATCATATTTGGGACATAATAAATACTAAATTTAAATAAAAGTGCACATACCCAATAATTTGAGACTAAAAAAGCAATTAAGAAAAGGCAGGCCCATAGAGAGAAGACCAGCAAGTGCGGTTCGGCAACCCATCCACCTTAGGAAAGGCAAAGCTTGGTCATTCCCAATTTAATTATTATTCACAAGCTAAACTACACAAACTGTACCTATTGGACCAGACCAGATGAAATCGTAGTTCAAAGTTGAGCATCAAATCCATCCTTCTTTAATCAACATTTGCTTTTGTCATATGATACATGTCAACATTTTTGTCCAAAACTGATTTCCATACCATACAGCATTCTTTTAAGGCATGAAGGCTGGAAAAGATGATGTTTCACACTGAATTTATCCAGTTCAGAGTCTTTGCCTGTTTAAGTTAGTATGTGTTGAATGAGGTGCCTCATCATAGCTGTCAGGTTCATCTTCTTCATCAGAAGAAAGAAGGGATGGACCCATCCATGCCTTAAACCCTTCATTAACACGCCTTTCCACCTCTGGTGTGACTTCCAGGGGGCTCGCTTCCAGCATTTCCAACCCTAGATTTCGACCACTAAAATTTCCCTCGTCAAGAATTGTGGCTGCCTTTCTCCTCAAGAAGAAGGCAGTACCACCATATAGTACAACCAGTCCCCAACATGCAATTTCATAGCACCAAAACAGAGGTTTAGAGCAGTTGCTCATCAATGTCAAGAGAGTTGAACCAAGAAACAAGGCAAGACCACCAAAGACGATAGCAAAGATAAGGTTTAAGATGGACAGACAGCGAACACCTCCTGTAAGTTATCCAAAGAAATAAAAAACTTAAATCAATTTTGGACACATAAAATTATCAAATATCAGAAGAAATGAAGATTACAACTGATGCCATAATTTGAAAGCGAGAAAAAGCACACAAAGGAAAAAATCATTTAGAAGAAAACATACCCCGTCTCGAAGCACAATAATTATTTTCAACCACCTTCAAGCATCCATGCCTATTTGGAGCAGAATATGCAACAGTCATGCCTGTGAAATAATTATCATCATCATCATATTTTAAAAAAAAAATCAAGCATAACCAATGAGATAATCTCCACAATTATGGCCCAAAGCTTTTAGAACTAATAAGACAAGTTATTTAAACCCCAAAAACAGAAATTCCTGTGAGACAAGATAACGCACAGGAACAATCAAATGGGTATTTATGCAACTTGTGTTTCTAAAAAATTAAATATTAGACTTAAATTGCATTTTTTATCCCTTCAGTTCAGACTATGCGATTTTGGTCCCTCTAATTTTGCTGGAGCCAATTAAATCTCTATGTTTAAACTTTAAACTAAGCAAATTTGTTTCTATTGTCAATTTTTTTTACTAAAACCCTCAAATGCTCATTTTCTACTAAAAATCCTAATAAAATGCCAATTAAATTTCTGCCTTTTGCTTAAAATTCACCTACCAAAAAATCAGATTTCACCAAATATTAAAATAAAATAAAAATCTCTCTTCAAACCCTAATCCCTTATCTTATAAAATCCTTCAAATTTTATCATGTTTGTACTTTGTACTAATTTTCTAACTTCTAAATTTTTGAATTATTTCATATCCCAAATCCATCATCAATCCTCAAATATTTGAACAGAAAATAATAATTTGAGGGTTGTAGGTAGAAGAAAAATTGATAGAGACCAAATTTCCAAAAATAACTTAGGAGACCAAAATTGCACACAATCCACATCCACACTACCAAAGAATAGATGAATTATTAATAGAGGGTCAGTAATCAGTACAGTTAAAAACAAGTTTTGTATGAAGAGGTGGTGTAAGATACAGGAATTAGAGACCACTCTGTAGGCACCACAAACCATTGATCTATATTAGTTCAACATCAGGATTTCCAGAACAAAGTGCCTTTGTTCTGCAAAAAGTTAAGCTATAGAAATGAAATATGAAATATATTTCAAAACATAGTTATGTGGCTGACAATCATCCACATTATTTACCAAATCTGTGGAAAGAGTTCCCATAGTTAGATCTGTGGCATTATCCAAAAGTCCAGTAAAAGGTCAGGGGGTTGTATTGAAAATATAAATGAGAAATACTCAAACAGAGTAATGGACGGTTGTGCGACTATTGGATTCCCAAATTTGTGCAGTTTTCTTAAGTTTAAAACTGAAAACGTTAGACTTCCATGAATCAAACAGTAAAATTGTGCAGGATTGTGAATCCAAGATTTGATAATGTAGCATTACTCTACTAAGATAGTATAGACACTCTCACGTATCAATTCTCTTCGAAATAGAAATTTCAGATTTGATGGCAATCATGAATTTCCACTATAAAAGGCAACATCAACAGTGCAACTCTTCCCACAATGCTTCTCCAGAAAAATATTCCCAGCGGCCCCCATTCCTGAGTTCTCTCAATGCCAAAAAATTCTGCACCTCAAATGAGCCCCCACGCATAATATTCTCTCAATCATTATATTATAGTTATAAATGTTTTAAATCAAACTTAGAACCAAGAGAAGAAGCCACCGAAGTGACATTAGTACATTACATATAACACAGTCTATGTAACTATATTTAGGCGCCTTTCCCCATTAATGCATAAAATCAAACACCAAATAAACAAATGGAAAAAAAATTGTGAATTATCTCTAAAAAAAAAAAACTTAACCAAAAGCACCAATGAAATTGACTTCCTTACCAGCAACGAGATATACAACGGAGAGCGCGAAAACGATCATGGAGGGAATGAACACAAGCATCCAGTAATAATCAGCAATCTCCTGGTCCGTGAGATAAAAAGCACCAGGAAACAGATCCGAATCGGAACCGCCTTTCATACCTATTTGAATAGGTTGAAGCCTTCGATCGACGCAAAACGCTCTTCTTCCATCGCTACTCGGAAACACGATTTTCAAACTGATAACAGTGGACACGGCGATTGCGAGCACGATGACGGCAACGGAAGCCACCGTCACGGGCCTCTGAAGCTTGCCCCACGCCTTGTCTTCTTCTCTGAGGCTCTCGTACTCGCGCTTCGGCATGAACGCCTGGCGAAGCGCGTCGCCGATGATCGCCATTGACGGAAGCTGCGAGATCAAGCTGGCATGGATTTGTGGAATCTAGGGTTTCGAGTCTGCTCTGAAATTGGCTTTCCAAAACCCTAACATTAATCAATTTTGTTTTAGTGAAAAGTGTATGGCTTCGAAGAAAATGGAATTTGGACGATGGTAAAGAAACTTGATAATAGTGGCAGTGATAGAAACTTGTAACTGCTTAGGGTTTGAATCGTGAATGAACAGATTGGAAGTTGAAACTAAACGTGAAGGAGATGAAAAAGACTATTCGATTTCGGTGCTCTGGTAAATTCTTTAATGATTTTGAACTACGCTTTTTATTTTTTAGGTGACGGTCGCCAAGCTGCTTTCAGGATTTGGTGCACCGAGACAAGGGGCATGTATGCATAATTTGGTATGAAATGAATAATTATTTTTCCTTTTATACTTTTTATTTTATAATTACGTCTTTTATTTTCTTTTTCTATATTTTTATTATAACTTTTCTTTCTATTTACACTTATACAATCACAAGTTACTAAAATAAAATAAGTTTATTAATTTTTCTAATAATTATTGTCAAAATTTATCTATACTATTAATTACTATTAATAAAGAAAATATTCCTTTTGGTCTACAAATTTTACGTGATTTTTTGTTTTTTTAATTAGTTTTTATTAGATTATTTTTAACTTCTAACTTTTTTCCCTTTTCTTATTTTTATTTAAAATATGTGAAGTCCCCCTAGGCAAAATAATTATTTTATTTATTGATATAATTTCATTCATAAGACCAAATTAAAAGTGATATTTGTTTATTTTTGTAATCATATCATCTTTTATACTAATTATTTTAAAATTAAAATATTACTAATAAACAATTAATGAGTAGAGAGAAAGTAATTCATAAAAATAAAAAAGTCTTGCTTCACGGGTCATGGGTCACGGGTCTCTTGACTCCCACGGAAGAATTTGTGTAACTTCAAAAAAAACTCAAAAATGATTAATATAATTTAGGTAAACTCTAACGTGCCATGAAGGGTTTTTAATACCTTGATAAGGATACTAATATAATATCACGTGTATTAATTTACAAAAGACATAATACATTTTATATTCTAAAATAGGAGATCTATAACTCTAGGAGAAATTTTATTCCGAAACAATAAAAAAACAAATAAATATTATCAATTAAATAAAATTAAACTCCTATTTATACAAATTAATTCTAATATATATATTTAATTAATAAAACACTAATATTAAGAAATTAATTGATATACACTTTGATAACAAAAAAAACTACTATACACCGGTAGTATAAAGATTTTTTAGATTGTTAACCAATAATTTTTTTTATAGTAACAATATATATCAATTAAATTCAATATTTAATAATATAGTTTAAGAAATTAAATATATGAAATAACTTAAAATATGTTTAATCTGAAAATATAATAATAATAATAATAATAATAATAATAATAATAATAATAATAATAATAATAATAATAATAATAATAATAATAAGAAATTGCAATATAATTAAGGTGTAACAACATTTAGTAAAATGTGTACAACAAAATTAAAAACATTATATAAGAAATTTCCACAAACATTAAAATATTAATGAATAAACATTGATATCCAAAATGTTAATAAAATTAAAATATTACATCTAATAAAATGTTTTTGAGACAAAAAAAATATCATAAAAAAGCATTGTAGCATAATTTGTTTAAGTATTATGTCAGCTCAGGTGTTCAAATGACCTTTCAATAGTTTTTTTACTATTCAAGATTCAAAGTCAAATTTATGGTGAGCTACATTCTTGTTCCATTATTCATCTATAAACAATTTTTTTCAATCATTTGTTAATGGGATATAGTTGTAAAATTTAACAATATAAAATAGTTAACTAAAAATAATATTTAAACTTACTTTATTATGTAACCATTTGCGTCATCCAAGTTGCCACCCAAATACCATAGTCATTCCTATTTTTTAAAATCATCAATTTTTAACTTGTAATTTAATTAGTATACATATTCAATAAAGTAAATATAATAAATAAACTAATGAGTCATGCTATTGTATGCCTCACTTTTCAAGATGCACAATTTCATATTTGCTAATTAACAATCTCTTTGTCAAGGATCGAAGAATTTATGCTCCATAAAATTTTCTATATATCGACTCTACACAAAATTTATTTATTACATTAACAATGGTGGTTAAATTAATGTCATTTTAAGCATTATAATAATGGATAATATTTACCAGTAGTTTAGCATTAAATTCTAGTTCATCCGTGTTTGATGTTGTAAAAACTAAGTCAAGGACAACAACTTTTTTCTTTGGCACATCAACAACCACCAAAAACTAATGAGTTTTCTTCATTAACAAGGACAAATATCTATTTATACATAAGTAAAAAATTAGACTATCAAAATGTAAGGATGAAATAACAATGAAAGTTTATTGATGTTATTCACCTTTATCAAAAATTCAACTTTACCCATAAAAGAATCTTGATAACATTCTCTCATTTTTGCTGGGCTTAATTAAATCAATAGCACAATGCTACCAAGTGAAAAGATACACTAATATTATTTTTTTAAAAACAAAAAGTCAAGTAAAAATAATATTCAAATTAACTAAATAGAATGGTGTCAGATGAAAAAAAAAATACTGAAACATGGGTAGGCATGAACCAAACATTTGGGTGGTTAAATTTTGATCTAATTTCATAAGTCATCATACAGGTCACCAAATCAAGTATCTATAAATATTACCTATTAGTAATGTTAATTAATAAATAAATAAAATTAATACCAAAAGAAAGGTAGATAGATATGATTACTTCTTGACAAATTTCTTTTCTGGGCACCAAATCTTTTAATGTTTTCCTACTACCACTGCAAAAATCTCCGGATGTAGTTATTAAAATCTCATTGTTGATATATTACAAATAAGTTTATTATAATCCAATAACAACAATTATGCAAGTTTTATTTAAAAAAACAACAATCATTGTTAGCTTTAATTCATATTCAATGCAACTATCATTAATTTTTAACTAAAAAAATTTACCTATCCATTTTATCTACATTTGATTTTCCAAAACTGTATGATAAAACGAAAAATGCTCATGTGGTTAGATTGATGACTTAGAGTAGGTGTAGTTCAAGCAATTCACTTAACCACTACATGTACGGGCAAAAAAAATATTGTCAAATATATATTTTAAAAAAATATTTTTTTAACAATTACATTCACCATTTATGTCAACTCTATATCGTATCTATCTGATGAATCAAGTGGTATCGAAATAATTAAGAAGGGGAGGTTGAATTAATTATGAATGTGTCTTAACTAATTAAAAATTGTCCTTCTTAATGTTACTAGATTCAATTAGGTTTTATTATTGAGTTATGAGAAAGTAAAGAACATAAACAATAACTTAGATAAAAGTAAAGCGAAAATAAAAAGTATACAACGAAAAAGTAAAGAGTATAGGGAAGAAGAAAACAAACATAAGATTTATATTGGTTCGACCGTAACCCGTGCCTATGTCCACTCCCCAAGCAACCACCGGTTCTTGAGATTTCCAATAACCTTGTAAAATCATTTACAAGCAAAGATCCACAAGGGATGTACCCTCCCTTGCTCTCTTTGAACAATCAAGTGGATGTACACTCCACTTGAACTGATCCACAAGAGATGTACCATCTCTTGTTCTCATTATTACAACCCAAGTAGATGTACGCTCTACTTGTACCACAAAGGATGTATTCTCCAATGTGTTAAGACAAAGAATTCTTGGGCGGTTAGTCCCTTGAATCTTTGTAAGGGAAAACAAAATATATCTCAGGCGGTTAGTCCTTTGAAATCTTTTGTTTAAAGGGAAGAGGAAGAATCAAAAGAATTCTCAGACGGTTAGTCCTTTGAATCTTTTGGTAAGAGGAAGAAGGAAGAATCAAAAGAATTTTTAGATGGCTAGTTCTTTGAATTCTTTTGGTAAGAGGGAGAAGGAAAGAAGAAGAAGAATAACACAAGTTTTTGGCTAATAAACTTATTTTACAAAAAAAGTATTGAACAAAAACTCTTAGAAAGATGAATGAATGAATGAAAGAAATCTGTTATGCATTCTTTGAAATTCGTGTCATGGTCACATATTTATAGCCATTTTATGGCTCTTGAAAAAGATTGGTGACTTTTGGCAATTTCTTCAAAACTAGTCACTTTAAGAGTTGTGACTCTTTTAAAAACTAGTCACTTAAAAGTTGTGACTCTTTTTGAAAACTAGTCACTTTAAAAGTTGTGACTTTTAAAAAATTTTCAAAAACTAGTCACTTTAAGAATTGTGACTTTTAGTAATTTATTTTTCAAAATAAGTCATTGGTAATCGATTACCATCATAGTGTAATCGATTACACATCAACAGATGTGACTCTTCATGTTCAAATTTAAAAATCAAAACGTTTAGAAACACTGGCAATCGATTACAAGTATTGTGTAATCGATTACACAAGTTTAAAATGATTTGAAAATGTTTTATCACAAGTTGTGACTCTTGAAATTTGAAATCTAATGTTTTAAAACATTGGTAATCAATGACATGATTATGGTAATCGATTACAGCTTTGTAAATTAGTTTGAAAAGAATGTTGGCTAGTGGTAATCGATTAGTGCCTTCTGGTAATCTATTACTAGAGAGTAAAACTCTTGGTAAAAGATTTTTCTTTGAAAAATTCTCTTGAATAAAATTGTGCTATTCAATCTTTTCTTTTTAAAAAATCTTTTTATATTTATCTTGATGCTTTTCTTAAAGTTCTTGCATATCTTGAGTCTTCTCTTGAATCTTGATTCTTGATTGAACAACGTATTCTTTGATTCTTGAAACTTGCTTGAATCTTGATTCTTGACTTGAGTCTTTGACATCATCAAAATAAACTTGGAAAGCATTGTTTTCACACCATCGTTGATATAGTACCCTGCATTAGAAGTTATGGTTTGCAAAACCTTCAAGGGTTTCATATTTTTCTTTAAAGGTGGGAATAATTTTTTTCCACTTGTTTTTTCTCAAAGCATTTACCGTCACCACTTGCATAAAGATTAAGTCGACATCCTTGTTTGTAAGGCGTCTTGAATGGTGTGTCAATAGTAACATGTGTTGTTAAATTCAACACCAATTCATAAAGATCATCTATGCTTTTCTTTTTACTCTTTCATATCATCCTGTTCATATTGGAAGAGCATAAAAATTAAGAATGATTTTATTCATATAAAAATTAAACACTATAGAAATAATTTTTGTCACACACTTTGTAAGAAATCTAACAATAAAAAGACAAAATATATCTCATTACTTGATGCTTGATGTGGTCAACCTCTTTAGAATTTGTTTGAGCATGATTTTCACTTGTCATGAATATTTTTTGAACAGGTTGTTGGACATATCTAATTGATATACTTTCAGCGTTTGTAATTTTGTGATCTTTTTTGGGATTTATTTTATCCAAAAATTTCATTGAATTCAATGGATATAAAATCTTGTTAAGAAAAAAAAATACAAAAAGATCATTATAACATATAATATAACTACATAGGAATTTACCTGAAAGATATTGATAATTTAACAACCGGAGTTTTGTTTGGAAGACCTAAACCTCTTTACTTGATCATTTTTAATTTATGTTATCTTCAAGAACAATCATAAAGGACATTTATAAAAGTATAATTATCCAGAATAGAAAATGATAAATACTATATAAAAGTAAATTTCTTTTTTATTCTAAATTATTTAAAAAATAACATTTAATAATAATAAATAATTATTAAAAAAAATAATAAAAACATAACCGCACATAAACAGAAAATTAAAATAATGTAAAATTAAAATAATGAAAAAATAATTACTCTTAATAACTGCAAAATAATATTATAATATATATAATATATTACATATTTAAAATTTAAAATAATAATAATGTTGAGCAATATTATATAATTTTGAAACAAATATAAAATAAATAAAAAACTATTAATGCATATAAATAATATTACTGCACATAAACAACATGTAAAAAGATAACAACAGATAAATGGTTAAAAAAATCAAATATACCAATAAAGATAAAAAAAGTGGTACTTAATTGATGTGTAAAAAGCAAAATAAAACAATTGCATAATGTAAAAATTAAACTTCCTAGAATTTGTAACGTTTTTTAAAATACTACTATCTTATTTTTAAAATATTTGAAAAAAATGGGACGTTACCAAACTCGTCAATTATAAACCGCACCAAAGCAAGCACCTATAACTTATTCTAATAATAAGAAGAATAAAAATATAATTAATAATAATATACTATCAAGTGTCACAATTTTACCTAATAGTAGTATCTTATAAAATGAGTAGAAATTATTATTCTGCATGTTACAGAATTTATATCATTAATTAAGAGTTTAGATATGTTTTTAATCTCTTAAATTTGAAGTTAATTACTTTAAAAAATAAATTATAATTTAGTTATTTGAATATATTTTTTTAAGAAAAATCAAACAATTAAAAAATGTATAATCCTTATACTTTTAAAACACTCAATTTTTTTCCCTAATGAAAATTATTTAAATTATTAAACATAATAAATTTTAACTTTAACAAATTAAAAAAATATATTTAAAACAATCCATTTGAAACACTTAAGTAAACATAACTTTAATGTTTTTTTTTTCGAATGCTTCCAGTCCCTGAATCCAGTTGTGTCCTCTCAGTGTTGTCCTCTCATGCTGCACCTAGAATTGAACCATAGAGATGGTCGAAAGACTCGAAACATAACAGGTTAATGACAAAAAGTGAGAAATAATTTAAGTGTAGCTTGAACAAAAGCAATAATAAAAGGTGCATATGTTCCCGTGTACTAAATTTACTAGTTAATGAAGTAATAAATAAAAAATAATTAAAAGATTGTCAAAACAATTCATTATTACACTAATTGATTTATCTTAATCTATACATTTTCCCGTGTTATGTACTATAGTAGCATAATAACTGAAGTCAACATACTGCTTCGTCAGAAACCAAATAGCCTTCAAGCCGTTGGTATGCTTATATATGACATGCATTCTCTCGTATTGCAAGAAAACAATGTCTTATTGATTTAACGATTAAATTTTTTGACATTATTTATACTTCTAATGTTTTATTACAAAACAAACCAGCAGCTAATTGATCACTCTATTTGGTTGATCATGAATCATGATAACCCTGTATAGCTTCAAATGCAAGAATGCACAATCTGGGCATGAAAATGAGGTTTGAACCCGCAGGATCTGTCCCGATCCGTCCCAATTCTGGCGGGATAATTTAAGTTAACCGAGTCAGATTTGAGTTTTTTTAATTAATTTATAAAAATATTCTTTTATATATATATATATATATATATATATATATATATATATATATATATATATATAACACATTAAAACTTAAAATTATTGGATTAAATTTTATGTTACGGCTGGATTAACTTTTATGTTGTGATTGTTATTTAAAATTATTTTTTTGATTATGTGAAAATTTATATTTTTTATAAAATGAGTAGAAATTATTATTCTATTACTGAATTTATATCATTAATTAAAAGTTTAGATATATTTTTAATCTCTTAAATTTGAAGTTACTTTAAAAAAATAAATTATAATTTAGTTATTTGAATATTTTTTTTGAAAAAAAATCAAACAATTAAAAATAATATATAATCCTTATAAGCATATCTGAGGCGGGAACCCTAACCTGTCGGAAACGGGGAAGGGGGATAAAAATACATCCCGTCGGATTTCGGGGGCGGGAAAACTTGGGCCCGACATGCCTTGCCATGCCCAGCAGAATCTCTCATTTGAGGGACTCGACCACTGCTTTCTTCCACGTGCCTCCATCATACCTTAATTATGTACCAACTTTGATATATCACAGTATTCAAGTTACATGATTTTATGGTTAACAAATATTGATGTTCATAAATCATAACTAACGGGTTTGAGGTTGCAGATTCTAGAACTGAAATATCTGATGTTCCACTTTTGTCTTGTCCAGAGCTCTACCTTTCAACCTCTTCATTAATTTCGCATTGGCAATTTAATTAGCCACACATATAGACATAGTCAAAAAGGTTACTAATGGTTTTTTTTTTTTCTTTTCATTTTTGCATTTATCAGGCCATGGAAAAACTAAAATCATTCAGAGAAAAGGTAAAGGGCAAGCAGCAATTCCTTGCTATGTATTCTAGCATTTTTGGTGGGATAACAACAGACCCTGCCGCTATGGTTATTCCCATAGATGACCACATGGTCCACAGCCCACAGGGACCATGGTGTCTTTGATACTCAGCAATAATGGACGGGTTAGCCATTTCCTCCTCATAATAAGGACACTGTATTCTGAACTCAACATGAGAAGCCCACTTTGTTGCAGAAGATCTCTTAGATCTCAATACTAGTACTTTATGTTGATTTCATATGATGAGTCTTCTGATCTACTACTCTATATGCCATTAAAAATCTTACTTCATCAACAAGCTAGGTATTAGATATATATAGAAAGACGAGCGTTTTGTTTAAAATTTAACAAAACTTACAAAATCATTAATGAAACTATTAAATTAGGAGTACGACTTCTATCCCTCGGCCTAGGATGAATATCCCTACGCCAAAGCCTAACGCCATCCTCAAATATGATATAGCCAGATACCCCATCTGGTACATGACTCGCAAATTGTTTTCGCCAAATAAACTTCGAATAACAATAAGGGTTTATATATATATATATATATACATCAAAGAATTTGTTTAAAAAATTGTATTAGAAAGTATGTGGCTGACATTTAGATATAAAACCACTACTATCCAAAAACATCAAAGGATCCTTGACACCCCAAAGATTAACCTCCCCCACCATCTCAATTATAATATATATATATATATATATATATATATATATATATATATATATATATATATATATATATATATATAAACTTCAAGTGACTAAAACATTATTGATTTCATATCTAACACAAAGTTAATTACAATACAAAGTAGGATTATTATTTATGAATTATGATGTAATAGAAAGTCTCTTATCTCATTTTTTTCTTCTTCTTTCTACCTTTTAAGATGTCAAATGATGTATTATTTTCTGCATGATAGATACCTCTACGAGCTGGATCAACACCTTGACCGCTTCCTAAGATCAGCATCCACGGCCAAAATAAACCCCCATATGATCGTGGAACCACACGAAGAATACTTATCCAAACCGTGAGTGCTTCAAAATGCAGAAACGGAACTCTAAGATATTGGGTCTTAGCAGGACCAGGAGATTTCGACCTATCTCCCTCTGGCTGCCATCCAATCATGTCTTTACGCAATCGCAATACGTGATCCGTCACCAATCAACTTTATGGGAGTTAAAGTTGTGACCTCAAATGTTCCCATTAAGCCTCAGTTTGCAACCACCAAGAGTGTGAATTATCTTCCGAACGTTGGTGCGTTTGTGGCCATTTGGTTTGATAGTGATGGGTTTGTTGCTGAAGGGCCTAGCATGAACGTGGCTTTTGTCTCCAAGGAGAATGAGTTTGTGATGCCTCTACGTGACAACATTCTAAGTGGCTGCACGGCTAAGAGAGTTTTAACCCTTGCCGAGTCTTTGGTTAAAGAGGGTAAGCTTTGTGGGATAAGAATGAAAAATGTGAACGTGGAGGAAGGGAAAAAATGCAGATGAAATGATGCTACTTGGGAGTGGAATTCTTGTTCGATCGCCCTGTTGTGCAGTGGGATGAGCAGATCATTGGATGTGGTCAATACTTTTCATCACTTTTTAATGTGAATTCTAATTGATTCCTAATTTTTTCACCACTTTTTGTACAAATTCTTGAAAATGAAAAGCAAAGTAGAAACAAAATGGTAACTCTTTTGGTATCATTAACAAAAACAGTACTTGTGCTCATTAACTGAATAGACATTTCTTTTCATATATAGATCATTATCTGATGTATAAGACTCGAGTTGCCTAAATGAATAGATACAACTAATAATAAGCTTGGATAGAAAATGTTGTTTTTGTGACTCCTTATTAAGTTGCTATCATAGTGCTTACAATTTTTTTTCCCGACAATTAATAGTTAATATTCTTGGTCTCGGCTTATTTAGTTGTGGGCATTTGACATGCTGTATATTAATCATCAATAGATTTAATGAAGCTTATGTTCTTCTTCTTATTTTTTCATTGTGCATTTCTTGGGTGCATAGACATTTCATCACTCAGTTATATGTAGCATTAGTAAATTAATGTTCTTCCATTTTATGAGTTGATTTGATTTCATTAATCATTTCTTGTAGGTAAAGAAGGCCCTATAAGCCAGACTCTACTGAATCTAGTTGTTGAGGACATGAAATCCACCCTCCCATGCCAGCTGTTGGCACACCTGTTCCTTATTGAGGCAACTTTTTTTTTTTTTTTATTTTTTTTTATTTTATGGCCGAACTAACTATATTCCTCTTGGAAAAATTACATGAGAAAAGTCAGCCAACAAAGATAAACTATAAAAAACTCTATCCTAAACCGTCATAGAATTCTGTGTCTTATGATGAAACTCCAATGCTTTTTGGCATATATATTAGGTCAATATTTGGCCCCACAAGAATAAAATAGTCGGTATAATATTTTTTTATATATATTTCTTGCACTTAAAATAAGAAGTATATGTATAAGGAAGAAAGAATATATGTTTCCAAACTTTCAATCCTAAAATTTCACTTATATATTTTATCATTTCTAAATTATTTTGTTTACTTTATTTTTTAAATAAGTGCTTTTAAATAAAATAAGCAATTTTATTGAGCGGATTCCATTGCAAAGTTATGTTTGAGGCAAAAATAATTTTATCAATGGATCAAGTTTTTATTTTTGTTTATTTTACTTTTATCAATTGAATTTACATTCAAATAATACAAGGAACATTTTTAACTACAAATCAACATATTCATGTACGTAGTTTTCTAATGTATTTGTCTACATTATTTTTATATCCTTTCTCGCGCTGATGAATCTATTTTGTTTGTTTATTTAATATTGACGTTACTGGCATATATATATATATATATATCACAATTAACACACGGAACCAAAAGTATAAAATATAATTTACCTCGAGAATACATTCAAATGGTTACAAATTAGTTAACGTAGCTCGTCTCTTGTTACGGATAAACATTAAGCACAAACTGCTTTTTGTTACAAATTATATTATGCAATTCTGTTTGGCTCAACCTTTTCTTTTAAGGAGAAAAAATTTAAAATTTAGCTGGACCAAACTGCTTTTTGTTACAAAGTTCGAAGTTTAAATTTTGTTGTTTTCATTATACACACAGCCAAAAAAACTAAAAATCATCTTTTTAAAAAATATAATTTAACTCCCTGAAAGTAAATAAAATATATTACTAATTATTGATTAAAAAATAAAGATTGAGATAATATCTAATTTTAAAACTGGTTAACTATTAATCTTTTCATCAATATTTTTTATTCTTTAAAATTTACTTTCTCATTTTAAAAGAGTTAAATTTAAGAAATAAATATTCGAAAACTGGAGTAATATCTTGGGCAAAACAAAGATTGTATAAAGGTATAATCCATAATCAAACATCATCATAACAGAATATTGAATAGTAAAGTAACAATAAACAACTACTTGCATATTATTTTGCCGAGACCTAATATCAATATTGAGAATTTGCGTAGCAAATACTACTATGCAGCATATAATCACAAGACAGGTAGTCTAATTAAAGACAATCGTAAATCAAGTTACAGAATGTAAAACTATTCTAATTTAATTAGAGACATTAAATTCAAATTTTGAGTATATAGTTATATTAAATATTTGAAGATATAAAATGAGTTGGATGATTAAGAGTAAAGAAAAAAGAAAAAAAATCATAGAATTAATCATTTCCACTAATAAAGTTAATATAATTAGTTTGTTGATAAAAATATTAAGTTATTGGTTAATTAATTGCACAGTCTCTTTATTTTAGTTTATGTAATTATATTTTCCACAACCTTTCCAAGACATGCTATTTGCCACTGAAGCACCGACCAAGAGCGTTGTTTATCAGTAGAAATATCCTTAAAAATTCACATGGCGGCGTCCTTTCCATTAGCTGGCCGGTTTGCCTGCTGAGCGAGGGCACCAAAATGACGATGGCAATAGCGACATGATGGAGCCACCAATGTAAAGTAGTTGACAGAAATTATGATCGTTGTGTGATAACTTTGGCAATTTTTGGTGTAGAATTCTAACCATACTCTATCACTACAATTTATCTACAAACTAGATAGTACATTTATCTAGATTTTTTTTAAAAAATTATTATCACAAGATTTGTGGGATGTTTATAATCTGCAGTAAAAAAAAAAGAGGATGTTTATAATCTAAATATGTTAATTTGTGGTGTTTTTACATCAATTTTTTTGTGGTTTTTCAGGGGATTAGGCGTAAATTATAATTAACGTACATAAATCTCATCAAATTTCATTATATAAAACAGTCTTAACAAGTGAATGGTCTGTACTCAATTTTCTTAATTAAAATGTAAGATTGAAGTTTTGTATATAAAAAAAATTATTAGGAGAATTTTTTTATATTAAAAGTAATTAATTAAATTTTTTAACAAGTAAGAAATATACAAAATAAATACAATTCATTCGATACTGAGGTTTCTTATCCTAGCAGAGAATATACGCTTGGCTATGGTCGATGGTTATCTCTAAGCCGATTTGCTTTGAAAGAGGTGATCGTATCTGTTTTCTTCTAAAAAAAGGTACAGTATGTTTTCTTCGTGACAGTTGCATTGTCTTAATCATATGGTAAGTTTTGCTTAATGATTACGGTGATTCATGACATGTTATGAAGGTTGACTTCGAAAAAGTTGTTGTAACTTGAGGTAAATATGAAAATTATTTATTCCAAAAAAAGTGTTTGAAATATGAGTAATAAATGTTTGATTTTGCTCATTATAGAACATCAAAGGAAGAGAATTTGAACTAGCTTTCGAGTGTCAAAGCCATTGATGTTTTCCGGTGGAGAAAATAATGGAAGTACTTTGCCTTAATTTATAGGACAAAACCTTTGATTAATTTGCTTTCTGTGGTGCATTTGACGAAACTAACCGGAAACTTATAAACTAAAATTAAGAGTTAAAAAGTTAATTTTTTTAAGAGGTGGTTAATTAAATTGAAATTATTTAGTGAAATTAGTTATTAAGTTAACGGATAACTACAAAATAATATATGATATATGATGTATGATTATATATGCAATATATCAAATGAGAACTTTGTTTATTCATAATAATGAGGACTTTTTTATTACGAAAAATCAGAATGGTAAATATATATCATTAAATCGCATTTAAATAGTTGAGATTAAAAGAAGAAAAATATACATACTTTTTTAAGTTATCATATGATTGATAATTTTTAATTTTGATTATTTATGTATCATTATGTGTTTCAGATTTATGATAAAAAAATTTCACTTATACGTCAGGTACATGGATATATCACTTTCCATGTTTGAATTTATTTATAATAGTTCATCATCTTAAAAATTAGAGCAATAAATCTTAAATTTCATATTACAAAGGAACGATGAAAATTTGATTATTTTGCTTAACTGTTCTCAAGTATATCAATATATTACTTTTGAAACAAATGGGCAATTGACCGCTCAATGTTGTTGTTTTTTTTTTTTTTTTTTTTTTTGTGATGTGCTTCCTCTTGTTCACAAAAAACTTATAATATTATTTTAAATAATTTTTTAATGTTTGAATAATTTTTAATAATACAGTACCATTTTAAAAAGAATAATTATTTTTCTTTATAAAATGAAAAAAGTGAAAAAAGGTTTCAAGTAAATTAGTGCTGGTAAAATATGGAAAAGCAAAATAAGAAGTTAGTAATTTCTAAAATAAAACACTTTGTTAAAGGCTTTGTTTCGATGGAGAGAAGATAAGAAAGGGGAATGAAATAAATTTCTCTCTTATTAGTGAATTTGTAAAAGTTATCTTATTTTAATTTATGTATATACAATGTGTAAAAAATTATATATTATTATCTAACTATAACATATTTATTATGTATAATAAATTTATTAATTTTTATAATAATTATTTTAAAAATCATATTAATAACGAATTATGATTGAAGTTAAAAGTGATTTATACTATCAAGAAATTTTATCAATGCTTAATCTCTACGCGAAAAATATATTTATAGAGTTTTTTTCTTATAATTACACTTTTTTCATCTTAGTATGATAAATTTAATCATTACACTTTTATTTTTGTTTACTAGTATAACTATGTTTTGAGAAGTTTATTCAAATATTATAAAATTTATGTAAGAAAATAAGCTAAAATTTACTTAGAAATGGTTGTGTATCGGATTGACTTGTTTTATTTGGCTGAAATCAAATTATTAATTAAATAAACTTACTGTATTAAAATAGCTTGTCAAATATATATATATATATATTATTTATTTTCAATTTTGTTACATTGTTTTTTTTTTCTGGCCACTGCATTGTGTTTTGATATGTATAAAAACTAATTTATTTATTTTTCTATATGGATTGAAAAGAAAAAAAAGTGTTACCAAATGTTTTTTTAGGCCTAATGTGACTTTGATTCATTACGTAGTTATTTTGTTTTGGTTGAAATACAGGAAAAAAAGGGTAAAGATTTGGTTGAAATATTTTCTTAATAAAATGATAAAAATATGATTAAATTTTGATTCAGTTTCCTATTTTACGGTTTTGCGGAAACAACGTCCGCATTTATATTAAAATCCTGTTTGACTGCATATGATGCAAATCTTGTTTCTGGACTGTTACCAGGTGACGATGTGGCATAGCCTTCACACTACCACGTGCACTCCAATTATTGGTCCCTTATTTCTCATTCCAATTCTACCCCTACTTTACCTCAACGGAATTCATTCAGCGACGTAGTAGCAGCAACCTTTGTTATTGTTGTTGGAGACCGTTACTTATAATATCTCTCTGTGCTATCGCCAGAATCGCTCTTTCATCTCGCCGGCGAGAGGCCATGGTGAATCCCTTGGTGGAACGTGCCACGAGCAGCATGCTCGTGGGCCCTGATTGGGCCTTGAACATGGAGATCTGTGACATACTCAATCGTGACCTTGGGTGCGTATACCTTCGGATTTTCGCGGCTTTTTCTTTTTTTGACGTAATCGAGAGTGCACGTGTTTTTTTATGCGCCATTTTCTTCTTCTTTCTCCTCGTTGTGTGTTTTGATCGAACAGTTCGTTTTTGTTTCTGCGGTTTATGGCGGAATTGTTGCGGACAAAAATGCACGAGTGAGATTTCTTTGGTTTTATGTTATGGATTAATTCTGACGATGGTAGCTGGGTTATGGAGTGGAGTTAGTGTCGATGGATGAAGATTGGCGTTTCCTAATTCCTTCTGCGTTTCTTATACTCTTATTTGTTTCATGATGATGATATTGATGGTTGTGATTTCACTTTTTTCATTGTTTTATTAACTGAAACAGCAATGGAACAGAGAAAATTTGAAATAAGGTATTTCAAATTCGAGCCAGAGGCTGGGCTTGAGTTTTTACTTTTTGAATTGGTGATATTGGGGATTGAGTGATGTTGTTCCATTGATCAATTAGGGAATAGGGATAGTAGATGGCTATTATGGATTATACTAATTCGTGCATGATCCACTTGTTTATGCTGATGCTTGTGATGTCTAATTAGCTTCTGGTCACTATAAGTTGCCAGTTCCTTTCTATAGGACATTATGAGCCTTCTAGGAGCTAATACTTATGTTTGTGTCCATTAGGTTAAGTTTCATAATTTGGAAATCTTATATCTGATTATAGTATTTATTGTTTCCAAGAGATTGTGAGTTGTTTCAGTCTTTTGCTAATGGGAAAAAATGGTGGAACATCTTATTTTATTTCTTTATTTACGTTTCTATGCATTTCTGAGTTTATACAGTTTGGAATTAGAATTTTTAGGAGTGTTTGATTTGGTTATTTTCTGTTTTCATTTTTATTTTTATTGGAAATAGAAAATGATGATTGAAATACGTTTAATTAGATCATTGAAAATGAAAATATTTTCTGAAAACAATAAAATCTTGTTTTAAAAATCTTATTTTAAGTAAAATAAAAACAGTGACAAAAAATATAATTTTAAATAAATCTTAAAATATATTTCTTTTTGAAAACATATTTTTAATGTATTTTTAGTATTTTTATTTCTTAAAAAAAGAAAACAAAAAATAAAACTAAACATATTTTCAAAATTTTAATATTTTAAAAAAAAAATAATTTTAAAAAAATAACAAAAATGAAAATGCAAATCAAAATTATTTTTTTAATGGATATTGTCTGGGGTGGTTCAGAACGGGGTATGTATATTCGTGCTCAGATCAATTCCGCTCTTGATGGCGAGTGGCTTCAAGAAGGTTGGACATGGCAGAGCACCATGAAGGTGGTGCAGTGCCTGTAAAGACTCTAATGCTCGAATTAAAGAGTGATTCTGGCTGAGTAACAATATATATTGAATCTAAGATCTTACTAGTAAAGGGGAGGAGTCACATATTTATAGGTGAAGATGGTGGGTTTCGGATGCGTTATAGTTACCAAATCCAGTGGGTTGGGGGTGATAGACAGCCATATTTCGGCGATAAAGATGGGGGACTAATGTTGTCCTAGTTAAGATCAACGATCAGGGGCCATCTAGAGGTTCTTATATGACAAGGCGTAACTCATGTTGTTGCGTGGGCAATACCTCATAAATGCAATCTGTACCTTCCTGCGTACCATGTGCTGGAATGAATCCTCTAGATGATCCGTAGTGAGATGTTTGCTTGAGCCAACTAGAGGTCGGGTTTCCAGGTTCCTTCTGTCTTAACTGAGGCATTGTATCTCGATTGTGGGGGACATCTGCGTGGGGCCCACCGATTTATGCTTATCTGGGATGGGCTGGAACATATGTAAATGTTTAACTGGAATATTATGTATAAAAGTATAATTTTGTTTCCTGGTTTGTCTTTGAGAGTTTGCTAACTCAGTTTGGTTATGATTTATCAGGCAAGCAAAGGATGTTGTTAAAGGTATAAAGAAGCGGATTGGAAGTAAAGTTCCTAGAGTTCAAATTCTTGCACTGACGGTAAGCTCTCTGCTTGTCTGAAATAGACATTTCCTTAATATATTTAAGGAATAATAGATGCAACATTCCACAACTACCATATATGCCTGTGGATTAAATAAAAAAATTATTAGAAGAGAAGAAACTAACTTATTTGATTCCTTGGATTAATCTTTTCAATGTTGATTGATAAATAGCTGGAGTAAAGTCAATACAAGATTTTGTTATCTATTGACTATTAGTGTGCCATTTTCTTTTTGATGTTTGAAATAGAAGTTTTTTCTCTGAACTAGTTTGGAGTAAAGTCAGTAGTGTGATTTATATGGAAATTGAATGTTCCATAATGCAGTTGCTGTTCCTTGTTCAGATTGCCTGGATGTTTTAGTTCATTACTTCCGTCTGAGAATACCTTAGATCTGTATAAATTAGGTTTGCTCAGACAGGGAGGATTCTGTCTAGTCTGTGTATAAAGAAAATTTCTGTATCATCTTTAATAATTGAGAAAGCTCATTTGTTTTCCATTTGACTGCTATATTTTAGCTGCTGGAGACAATCATAAAGAATTGTGGGGACATTGTCCACATGCATGTTGCCGAGAGAGATGTTCTTCATGAGATGGTGAAAATAGTAAAGAAGAAGGTATTGATATTTCTTGGATGTTTTCATAGCCTTCCTATTTTATACCTGATTTCATCATGAAAAATATGTTTATCATATTTATCACGCAAATTGTAGCCTGATTATCATGTCAGAGAGAAGATATTGATTCTTATAGATACTTGGCAAGAAGCTTTTGGAGGGTCAAGGGCAAGATATCCACAGTATTATGCAGCATACCAGGAGCTTTTGGTATGTTAATCAAGTTATTTGCATTGAGATTTTTTTACCAAGTATTTCATCGCCACTCATTACAAACAGGAAAGATACAGTTCTTAAAAGAAGCATTTGCCACTTTTCTTTTGGACATAATGCTCATCATCTGATTGCTTATATGGGTTTTTTGACTTTGAATGTTGATGGTTACACTCAGTATTTTCATAAATTTTTTAAATTTAATTTGTTTATCTATTCCTTTTGTTCTATAAAGGATTTGTTTGTTTCAGCATGCTGGCACAGCATTCCCTCAGAGGTATGAGCAATCTACACCTGTATTTACACCGCTACAAACACAGCCATTGTCATCATACCCTCAAAATATACGAGACACTGTTGCTCGGCAAGACACAGCTGAGTCCTCAGTGGAGTCTGAGTTTCCAGCCCTAAGGTATATTTCTATCTCTTTTCTTGTCATCATGTATAAGGAAGTTGACTTCATTGTTGATAACTTGATATTGATGGATACTTATCTCTTGGCTTCTAATTCGATGCTATCTTCAGATTTTTCTTTGATGGAATGTGTTAATTATATTTGTCCCTAAATATAAGACTCTTTTGAATTTGTTTGTCTGTAAGACTTTTTTCAAATTGCCTCTTGCAGTAATTATTTTTTCACCAAAATACTGTTAAATTCATTATCTCTCTTATGAGGATTGGAGAAGATGACCAACACACATTAATTAATTAGATAGAAAATCATTAAGTGGAAAGAATGAGATGATGAGTCCCAATAGTTTTAAGGGTAATTTTAGAAAAATAATATAAATTGTTAACAAATTTAATGCTACTAACTAACTAAACCAACTTTCTTAAAGGATGTAAATTAGTTAAAAGAGTATTATTTTTAGGAACGGAGGTGGTATAAATCTGGTATAGTTCAGTGCCATAACCATATCTATTACCAATCTAGGTTTTCTTTGTAGCTCAGATGTCACATTTTGAAGCCATGTGTTGTTTCTTTTATAAATAGCCTTGGTACTGTTTTTATCAATTAAGATGGTTGTTGCATCATCTTTCATTTGATACTTGCTTTTTAAAGTAATTGAAAGCATTTAATAGGGTGTACTAAATGCTCCCTAACTAGTGTCCTTAGGGTGCTTGTTAGCATGACCCTATTCTTTTTTATTTAGAGAATTTCATGTGGGTCTCGCAAAACAGAAACTAGAGAGTGGGCCAAGGTTTTTCAATGGGACTCATAAAATATACCCAATAATAGAGTGTATATTGTCATCATTTCTCTAATTACTATTATGTTGATGGCAAAATTAGGCTACATGGTACAGACTACCGTCAATAATCATGCATTGATTTGTTTTGATTGAACTTTCTATTGCCAGTTTGTCCGAAATTCAGAATGCACGTGGTATTATGGATGTTCTTGCAGAAATGCTCAATGCATTAGACCCTGGTAACAAAGAAGTAAGTTGTTCAATCCAAACTTTCAAATTATGATGTAAATGAATAAAAATATTTTGTGAAGCTTAAGGTTTTTATCAACAGAACTACTGATTCTATTGAATATATGACATTTCATTTATGACCTTCTATTTTCAGGGGCTTCAGCAGGAAGTTATTGTTGATTTAGTGGAGCAATGTCGAACATACAAGCAGAGAGTGGTGCACCTTGTTAATTCAACTTCGTAAGGCCTTGTTCCCTTTTCATTACGATGTAATTATTGTCATATTATATATTCTTTACATGTTTGATTCATGTTAACTCTACTCTCAATAAATTTTCTTCTTTTAATCCAAACCAAAAACCATTAATCATGAATGATTTTGTGTACTTTTACAGGGATGAGTCACTGCTTTGCCAAGGCCTAGCTCTGAATGATGATCTGCAGCGTGTCCTGGCCAAGCATGAATCCATTGCTTCAGGAACTTCTGCTCAAAATCATACTGAGAAACCGAAGCCTGTTCCTACTGGAGCACTTGTAGATGTTGATGGTCCTTTGGTTGATATTGGAGACACAAGTAAACAAACAGATGTGAGGTTGTCAATTGTCTATTGTTGTTCTGCACTACTGCTCTGCATTCATTGGCATATGATTTTATGAGTCCTACCCAATGAAAATTCAAATAATTCCTTTTATACCCGATTGGAATCCATGTATTTCATTACCATTTGGTATGTTTGACCCAGTAAATTTTATAATTCAAAATAAATTCTAAACTTTGTGCCAATGGAACCCTGGAAACCTGTTTGTATTGTTTCTAGTGGAATGGTGTCTTTGCTGTTAGGAGTCATATTGAAGATGAATTTTTGCTGTAAGCTTTAAAGCTAACCTTTGTGAATTTTTGTGCTATTATTTTATCTCGGATGCTTTAGTTTTTTGTCATTCTTGGGAGTTGGGAGTGTAATATGCCATCTTCAGAAGTTTCCATCAACGTGTTTTGCTTCATATATTGGTAATGGTTGTTGAATCTCTTGTCTTTGTTGAACTAAGTAATAAGCCTAGATTTGGCTGCAGACTTGCTTATGTTATTTACTCATGTATAAACATGCAGAAACAGATTGGTGTATGAAATTAATTCCAAGTTGACTTAACCTGTCTGGTGTCTTCTGGTTTTATGGCTTTTCATCTTAATATATTTTTGCAGATCGTCTTCTAGTGCTGAAGCTGGGTCGCAAACATTAAATCAGCTAATGCTTCCTGCCCCCCCAACATCAAATGGATCAGCCCCCCCTGCAAAGGTTGATCCCAAAGTGGACCTACTCAGTGGTGACGACTATAACTCACCAAAAGCAGAGACTTCACTTGCTCTTGTTCCTCTTGGAGAACAGCAGCCAGCCAGCCCTATGTCTCAACAGAATGCCCTTGTTCTTTTTGATATGTTTTCTAATGGAAGCAATGCACCTATTTCTGTTAATACCCAGCCAATTAATATTGTTGGCCAAACCAGTCCGTTAGCTCCTCAATTTCAACAACAGACTTTCATATCTCAAGGGGTGTTTTACCCCAACGGAAGTGTGCCAAATGTGGGGTCACCTCGGTATGAGCAATCACCTTTTGTGCAGAGCACAGGTCCTTCCTGGAATGGCCAGGTTGCGCAACAGCAACAGCCTCTTTCACCAGTTTATGGTGCACTTTATGCTTCTTTATTGTGTTTAATTCCTGTTTGACTCAAATCCTTTTGCAATTGCATTCTCTTCTTTTTAGCAGTTGCTGTGATGAATTTTGATTTCTGATCCCTGATTGCTGCTTTTAAGTTGGTTCATGGCAAATTCATAGGTCTTCAACGTTTTCTTTCCCAACTGACAGGCTGTAATTTGCTGGGTTGGTGACTGATTGGATTAGGGAGAATGTCAATGTATAGCATTTGTGCTCTCTTATTTGGGATTTTTTGCATCATTCACCCTTTTTTATTTTCTGGTTTACAGGTACAGCAAGTGGTGGATCATTTCCGCCACCACCCTGGGAAGCACAATCTACAGACAATGATAGTCCAGTAGCAGGCAGTCAATACCCACAACCACTGCAAGTCACTCAAATGGTTATGACGCGTTTACAAAGCGGTGCACATCCTCAGGGACCTCAAGCAATGGGGCATGACCAAGCTGTTGGAATGTATATGCAGCCAAATGCTGTCCATATGTCAACCATCAATAACCATGTTCAAAGCAATCAATTAGGCTTGTACCCGCAAAATATTCAGGGTGTTGCTGGTTCCTATATGGATATGGTTTCACATCAAATGCATAATAGTCCTGTGGCTTCCATGTATCCTCAACAGATGTATGGCAACCAATTCGGAGGATATGGCTATGGTCAGCAACCAAGGGTTCAGTATGTTGAGCAGCAAATGTATGGTTTATCTGTCAGAGATGATGGTGCTCTGAGAAATTCTAACCAGGTTTCTTCTACATCCTATGTGCCACCGGGGAAGCCTTCCAAGCCAGAAGATGAGTTATTTGGGGACCTTGTTAACATGGCAAAAGTGAAACCAAAATTTACTCCTGATCCAACTGGTAGCATGTAAAACTGTGATTGGGTTTGCATTTTTCACCTGTTTGCTAAATCTTTTCCTTTTTTTTCTTCATTCTTTTCATTTTAGTTTTACATATATTAAAATATAATAATATATGTACATTATTTATTGTTATTGCTCCATATAGTGTTGCTTGTTTGGCAATTGGCAATAAATTATGTACATTTTTCTAGAGAAAATACTGAACATAGGGAGAAAAATAGAGATAACATCCTATGGGTTGAACTGAAGTTTGTGCTCCCTAAGTGAAATTACGTGAAATATATTTCACGCAATATTTCTATTCCCTAATTTCTCGCCTGCATTTTTAAAGGAAAAGAGGAGTTAACCCTACATGCTGACTGAAATGTGGAGAAAAGCATGCCTTGCACAACAATGAATATTGAGTCGAATAGAAAATTTTTAGTAGGGATTGTGGCTGCAGTAACTAACGGATGATGGGTCTGGTCTTGCTGAAGATGTGGAGTGTGAGAAGAGAGAAATAAATATTTTTTGAATTTGATTTAGTTAGTTTTCCATCCAGCATAATGGTCTTATTTATATTGAAGAATATTACAGAGTTAATTAATTCCAAAATGATTTACAACACAAACAATTAAGATACCACTACTTTTTAAGTATCTAGACAACATGGAAAATTAAATAGGTTTAAATTACACTTTTGTTCTTATTTAACCCGTGATTTTGGTCACCTTTTTAAATGGGCGAATTTAGTTTCCTAATTTCAAAAATTTAGTACTTGACTTAAACATGATGGGTTGACATTGGCATGGACGGTTGACGTGATGCTCTATGCTAACATGGACAACTGATGATAATGCTACCGAGACACTGATATGGTACTAACGTGGGTAGCTTAGGTGTCATTGACGTGTAAGTTGTAACATTGGAAATTTAGAAAATGATAAAAGTGCAGGGGTGAGAGTTGAGACTCGATTACATCACCTCTCCAACAACTATTAAACTATTTTGCTTATTCGATTTAAAATATTTTATATTTTATATATAATATTATTTCTGCACGAGTTTATTATACTTTTGATTTCTTAAGTATCATAATTGTGTGAAATTATTTTTTATTTAATATTAAATATTTATTATTGTAATTTATAAACTAAAAAATAACATAAAAATCATAATAATATAAATAATATTATATGAGTAATGGGATGAAATAGGAATAGAAAGATAAGAAGAAAATGAAAAACAAAAGAAGATGAAAGAGAGAATAAGTGTATTTTATAATTATTGTATGAAAAATAAGTTAAAATGCTAAACATATTTATTAAATAGTTTTAATTTAATTATATAAATTTATAAATTACAATTTTTTTGTTAAATTAAATAAATTTATTTACATACAGATAAATTATTAAATTATATCATTATTAAATATTTTCATTTTTATTTTATGTAATTTTTATATATATATATATTTTATTATACACACAAATATAATAATTATCCTATAGAATCAAATAATAATAAATTATTTTAAATCATTAATGCATAATCATTAAACTTATTTTATTAATTATTTTATCATATTGATTTTAATGTTTTTCATTCAATAAATATAAACATATATGGGTGTGTTGTTGACATTTATCCAAACTAATCTAATTATGAGAATGTTAGCAATACATTTTTTATCAAAACTTTTTTGTTTGATCACACTGTATTGGAGAAAGACGAAGTGAGGTTTATTAAAATTAGTAATTTTTGGCCAATCATAAAAATATATTTTAAAAAACTAGTATTAAAGAATGTGTTTGAGTGTTTGTACCATTTCTAACCAGGACGCTCTAATCTCATAAGGAAATATTACTGATTAGTTCCCATCGGTGTTGGTAACTAAAGGCTTCATTGAATCTCAGCGGGGGGAAAAAAACGCGGGTGCCAACTGTGCTATAGAGACTATCATCTTCTTGGTGGGTCCACTGTTCTAGGGTTTGCACAGTTCCATTTTACTTTTCATTTCCGATCCATAATTGTCCCAACGCGATACACCAATTCTTCCTTCCTTTCATCTCGTGAAATCCAAAGAGTTGCGACACGGTACCATTCTTTGTTCCTTGAAATTTGTTTACGGTTTCTCAATTTTGTTCACACAAACGTATAGTGAAATATATCTCTTAAAACTGCAGTTAAATTGTTTTCCAGGTTGCGCATATCCAGCATGCAGGTTCGTTGCCACTCACTATTGTTCTGTTTTAATTTTTTATTATTATTTTTTGTTAAGAGTTGATGCGATGGACGCAATTGTCTTATGGGTCATGAATCTGAATGGATGTAACTGTTATGTTGTGGGTTATCTTTAGGACTAGGTGTTTTGAATTATTAACTTTGCAAGGTGGTGGTTTGTTCCTGATTTTGATGCCTTCTCTTGCAATTGTATTGAGGTTGATTCTTCAATAAGGCCATTTTGGCTTTGGATTGTGTCTTTCATGCAGGCATCGCGGGCAAGGCTGTTCAAGGAGTACAAAGAGGTGCAGCGGGAAAAGGCTGTTGATCTTGATATTCAACTAGTTTGTGATGATTCAAACATTTTTAAATGGACCGCTCTTATCAAGGTATGCTAACTAAGGCTTGTCAATTACAACTTGTTGGTGATGATTCTGAAATTTGCTCTGGTTTGTTTTGTTCACAATTAGGGACCCTCTGAGACTCCTTATGAGGGTGGTGTGTTCCAGCTTGCGTTTTCTGTTCCGGAGCAGTATCCTCTACAGCCACCTCAAGTCCGGTTTTTGACTAAAATATTTCACCCAAATGTGCATTTTAAGGTAGGATGGATCCCCATGTAAACTGTATGATTTCTGAAGAGAGTTATATTATCCTAATTTATTTCACAATTCTCTCTGAAGAATGGTTTCTGATTTTTTTAAAGTGATGCACAGTTTAAAAAAGTATCTGTGTCTGTTTTGTGAATGGAATTAGAATTATTGTTTCAAAATTGTAATTGCAATTCCAATATTGATTGGTTTGGAGAATTATATATCCTATGTTTGGATTGTGTAAGGAATTAGAGCTTAGAATTATTATTCTAAGTTGAATTTCAATTCCATTTCGACACCTTCATTTTAAATGGGTGGTAGTTATGGGTAGGATTATGTCGTCCTCAGGTGGCAGTGGTGACGGTGGGCAAAGGGATGGTGGCAGTAATGGTGAAGGGGTGGCGGCAGTAGTGGCAATGGAGGTGACAACAATGGTGATTGGTGATGATAGCGGCTGTGGCAATGGTGGCAGGGATAATGGGGCGGGGTGGTGGTAGTGGCGGCGGCAATGGCTATGGCACTGGTGGCAACAACAGAGGTGGTGTGAGGGTGAGGTTGGGGCTGTGGGGCAAGGGTGGTGGCAGTTGTGATGGATAGCAGTGGCAAAAATTGGTGGTAGGAGTTGTGATGGTGGGGGTGGCAATGACAGTGGTGGTAGCAGGAGGCATAGTTACTAGAATCCTACAATTCATGATTCAAATCCTATGATTTGATACCATTTGGCTACCTATTGATTTGCATCATAAGATGAATCTCAAATGACTTTGTATTTTTGGTACATGAATGAATCTGTGCAATTTTGTATCATTGATACAAATCGCATGATTCATTATTATTATTTTTGTTTACTTTCACTAATTGTCATGATTTTTTTTTGAAAATCATATAAGTTTAAATTGTTAAATGAGAAGGAATTGAAGTAGCACTTTTGAACTTACTTATTTGATTATTCCTCTACTTTAGTTGTCATCCAATCGTTCATTGCATGCACTTTATTTGGCTATTTCATTGCTGTGTTTCTATTCTTCTAAAATAAAAGCTTCCCAAACTCATATATAACTAATAATTTTGTTTTATAAGACTTATGGTTAAGTTTTATCTATTTCTGGTTTAAAATTACCACATTGAACACCATATATCATCTATATGATATATTTGAAATAACTTTTTGTTGTCTTGGAATCTTACTATTCGATACAAATTAAGATTCATGATTCAAAAATAAGCTTGGTGATTCACAATTTGATTCTTGATTTGATAACTTTGCCGGGAGAAACAAAGACAGGGAGAACAACTGAATAGTGAGAATGAGGTTAGGAATTGTAATTCAGAGGGCAGAGATTAGAAATTGAGAATTGTTAGCTTTAACTATTAATTTTATTAGAATTCCATTGAATTGAACATTCTAGATGAACTTAAAAATGTCATAATTCCAATTCCAAGCCGCAACTCAATGTCTGATTCTGTGCATCTAACAGACACAAATAGTTGTTTGCATGGGGAATGATGGAATTATATATCCTGGTAGCAGCCCTGCTATGAATTATCAATGTTGAAATGAAATAATTTCTATCACTTTTATTATAGATATACTTAGTGCTTATGTATGATGTTTGAAAATGATGAATGTTTGTGCTTGGTGTCAGTTTGAAAATGATTACCTTCTCAATGGTGGAAAGTGCAATAATGTCAACAATTTATGGAAGGCTGATAAGTAAATGAAACCTAAGCTGTATGCCTACTATTAGCCCCTTTCAGTTTCATAAGGAACTCATTGAAAATTGGAAGTCTTTGATTTGAGTTTGATTGCCTGTTCTTTATAAGTTGATGGATAACATTTTTCTCTTAGATTTGGAGTTCTTGACAATTTTTCATGACAATTGTTTAAACATCTAGTAATTTTCCAGACTGGGGAGATTTGCCTAGATATCTTGAAAAATGCTTGGAGCCCCGCTTGGACACTTCAATCTGTCTGTAGGGCTATAATTGCGTTGATGGCCCATCCAGAACCTGACAGCCCACTGAATTGTGATTCAGGTTGTTTAACTTTTTCCACTTTATATTGTTTTCTCATTTGTCTCTAGTTGCATGGAATCAAAAGAAAGAATGCAAGAAAAAGAAACTTGAATTCATATGATACTCTTTCATATTATATACTTTACCTCATTATGGATGATCAAATTGAAGCTGGATTTGAGGATTGAGGAAATGCCAAAGATACGCCAATTAACTATTTTATACAACCACATGCTTATCGATCGTGCTTGAGAGAATGGATGGGGAGGTGGTGCTATAGAATCTGGTGTTTCATTTGTTGTCTTTAACTGTGTGTGATGGTTGAATTTACATATATATTTCTAGATTTTTGTTGTTGATTATAAAACTATCTACAATAAAATTTTGATATTGTTGGGAAAATAAAGAACTTCAAATCCTTACGCCGTCAGCCCATTCCAAATCTATGCCCTCATCCCTTTTTTCTTAATGAAAGGTTTAATACTACTCATTTGGTCCCTACACCTAAAAACCACTCGTTTTAGTCTTTACACATACACTCTTTATTTCCAAAATTGTAGGGACTAAAAGGATTAAAGTGCATTTGTGGGGGGACTAAAGTGAGTTAAAAAATGTGTAAGGACTAAAACAAATAGTTTCTAGGTGTAGGGACTGAAACATAAAGATTGTGCATGTACGAAAGGAGACCTTTTTTCAGCCACTTATATTCATTTGTTGTTATAGGCAATCTTCTGCGTTCAGGGGATGTTAGAGGGTACCAATCCATGGCAAGAATGTACACGAGACTCGCGGCTATGCCAAAGAAAGGCTGAATGATTTTAGATAACTTGTTTCCTATGTTAGTCTAGGCAACAAGTTAGCAGTAGATACATCAGTTCTGTGTTCCAATCTTAATTTGTTTGAAATGTATACATTTTAAGACATGATATTAATTGTTTGATGATTTGTATTAAAGTAGTGACTTGTACACAATGTACAAAGTGTTGGTGTGACCTCGCATATCTGGATTCGTGCCAGAATGATCTCAAATATTCAAATAATCCTTGATTGCTTCAGTTTTATGAAATCCATATCTTGAGGTTGCATTCAATAATTTGAGTTCGTAGTAAACAGCCTCTTTGCATATGCAAGGGTAAGGCTGCGTACAATATTCCTCCTCCATACCTTCGCATAGCGAAGAGCCTATGGGTAATGGGGTACGAAGTAAGTAGTAGCATATTGTGCTGTGCAATTTCTTTAATGGCTTGACTGATCCTATATATTTCACGATCTAATTTTTGTTTTCTTTTGGTGGAAGTCTTTTACTTCTTCCTTGTGGACTAGCCATTTGAATATAACTGGGACTGGGATTCATTTATATCTGATGGCTGTGATCTAGGAGGAAGAAGCTTCTTGGGGATCATTGCAACTAATCATGTCTTTTAAGCATGTGATTAGGGGTTTGATTTTCAGTCTTAGTGTATTTAGTATCTAGAAACATTAGGGTGTGTTTGGTTTGGATTTTCATTTTTTATTTTCATTTCTTGTTTTCATTTTTTGAAAACTGTTTTTATTTTTAAAAGATTAGAATTCTGAAAATATGTTTGGTTTGATTTGTTTTCTATTTTTAGGAAATAAAAACACTGAAAATTTATGATATATTGACTTCTTGTCTTTTTTGTATTTTTAAATTTGCTTAAAATTACATTCATTGTTATCTCATTTTCATTTTACCCAAAATGAGATTCATGTTTTCAATTGAAAACACTGAAAACGAAATTTTGTTGTTTTCATTTTTTGGTTGTTTTCTATTTTTATTTTTACTGAAAATGTTTTCAAAAATTCAATCAAACACATTTTTATCATCATTTTTGATTTTCAATGAAAATAAACACAGAAGATAGGCAAATCAAACACCTCCTTAGTTTCTCACTTTTAATTGGGATATGTTTTGGATTCACTAAAAAAATCATTTTAGATTAATAATTTATTGATTTTGGTTCCATCTTATACCGCAAATTGGTAGGGAGGGGGAGACAAAAATAAAGAGATTAGATGGAATCCATTTCATCATAAACCTACTTTGTTTCATTACAATTTTATCAATTCAAACAATACAACATAATAAAATATCACTACTTTTTACCATCAAGACGCAGGCTTAGGTGCGAAGCCACCTTATGTCTCCCACGTGGGAAAAGCCATTTAGGACTGTTTGATTTCTTAATTTTTAAATCAATGGTTGAAGTTTTTCTTTTCTGTTTTTCTCTTCTTTTTCCCGTTTGTCCTTGGACAATGCCCCTCTTTCTCACCAATGACCACCTTGCCTGCCACCACCTCCATCCGGCTGTCGCCACCACATTATGAACATATTCCAGTTCCTCTTCTAGTCCCTTCCTTTGGTAAGGTTATCATGACCCTCCTCCAAACCAACCATCCTTGTGCCACCAACATTTTGAGTTTTTGTGAGCCTCACATGCAACCTTGATCATTGTTCGACCGGCTCCCTCGCGTCCTATTCCTTTTCAAACACACTGTAATTTCACTCATGAAAACCCTTGCTACCTCGTGTCCTATTCCTTTTCGAACGCCCTGAAATTTGACTCATGAAAACCCTTGCTACCTCGCATCCTATTCCTTTTCGAACACACTGTAATTTCACTCATGAAAACCCTTGCTACGAGAAAATATTACATGATTGAGACAAGGCCATAATGACTTAATTCTGGCACTTTAGTTTGTAAGACAACCCTTGCTACAAGAAAATATTACATGATTTGAGACCATCATATATCAATAGTCTCAACTAATCTTCACATAACATATAACAAAATTTTTTAATTTGTCCCAGATATTGATGGAGACTAAAATAATCCTGTCCCATCTAGCTCCTATTTCCCTTCTAGCTCTTACATAAAAACCATTCCTGCTTCACCATGTAAATATATCGGATGTCCCCGAGGGTACCACCGTGAAATTTAATCCATAGGCAATCTATTATAAATTACCAATTCTAAAAGACATCATCATTTTTAAGAATTTATTAGATGTTGCATATTAATCATACACCATGCGATACATATATAAAGTGGTACATACAAGATTACAAGATTGAAGCAGAAATTGAAAAAAAAAATGCTATGAGTGTTGTTGATACCTCTTTGATCGATGGAGGAGAGTCCTGAAACAAAGGATTCGCCACTGGCTTCGCGAGTTGGACTGTTAGTGGAACTGAAACATATACAACGAACGATTTAAAAAATCATTGCACAATACACAGCGAAATCGTGGACGTTAATTAGTGAGTGAATTTTGATTGTTAAACTACCTTGAGCGGGTCGCCTACTACGCAGGATTTGAAGGAACTCTGATTGGAGCTTGCTCTGAGCTTCTTCAATGGCTTCTTTTTCCACCATTTTTGTTTGGATTTTACTGTGAGTTAGCTTGAGCGATGGTTCTACTTACTGTAAGTGACTTTGGCGGGTTAGCTGTAATTACTGAATGCTCAAGGCACGTGCGGCTAAACAGAATCCGCACGTGCCTCATAGGGAGCGGACTCGCATCGCAGGTGCAATGCAACTTTCATCATTGCTTTCCAGCTGCTACGGTGGTACTCACCAGTGGGCAGTGGCTTTTCTCGTTGCGTTATCATTTTTCGCTTTTTGCGAAATTTTTTAAAACAAATTAAGTAGATGCTTATAAAAGAAAATATTTTGAGTAGCAATATTCATTTAATTGGATGGTTTTATGTGATCACAAAATGTGTTTGTTTACACTATTCAAAACACTTTTTTTTTACAGTTTAAAATACTATCTAAAACATTTTAAGAACGAAAAATAAAAAATATATTTTACAAAAATTAAAAGAATGAAAATAAAAAAACACTAAATTATAGGATAAAAAAAGTAGTTAAGCCTTAAAAAAAAGTGCTTGGAAAATACTAAGTGCAATTACGATAATTAGTGTGAATTGGCTTGGGCCTTTGAGTACCCTGTTTTCCGCCTCTTCTGGAGGATTGATTCTGATAAAAACGGGCTTTGAATACCAGTATTACCATGTTTGACAAATTTGTAGAAAATTGATTTTGTCCTCGAACAATGATGATAAATTAACATGCTATTGATTATGGGGCGGACATAAATAATATTATGTAATGACAATATACAAATTTTTTGAACTATCACTCAATTATACACCATTATACATAATAAATTTATTGATTTTTATAATAATTATGTTAAGAGTCATCCTAATAATGATTTCTAATGATTTCTATTTGACAATTTATTGACTTTGATATCATGACACAATCATACGAAGACAACAGAAATGAGGCAATGAGCTAGAGCAACAACCACACAGGGCTTGAAGAACACATATGAGGGCACGGGCTAAGGTTTCAAGAACCTGTCAAACCAATAAGATGATTCTTTCACCTGAAGCCTCGTTAATTGGTGTCCAACTCCAGGTTCTGTAATAATCTGCATCTCAAAGCAACCAATCATAAATTAGGACAATCACTCATCAACACCATCTTAATATAAAACTAAAATATTTCTCTTTTCTTTCCCTCCAAAACTTAATTCCAAACATACCCAAAAAGAATCCCCAACCAAACACCCGACTAAGCGCTCCTCACAATCACATCCAATATAAGAGGCTGCACCTTCAATGGTGTTCATATTGGAAATTCCACATGAAAATCGACTAGTGATATGATGAAATTAAAGTATATATAAATGAGAGGTAACTCTCACCTTACAAAGTAGTTTTGTAGGATTCAGTTAGACTTAAATATAAATTTTAAGAGCCTCTGACTTGACTTGAGATGTTATGTCGATTAAATCTTAAAAATCAAGCTGAACAAATAAAGTCAACAATAGACATGCACTCTCATGTGTTTGCCATACTTTGGAAAGCGCATGTTAAATTCAAGGGACTACCTTTCCACTTCTATTATGAGAGGTTTTTTATGAAATGGTGCTTTGTTGAAACTGGAGAATTGCACGTTTCAACCAACGGTTAAATCTATTCTTATTAAACTCATTACGGAAGATCACTAGCAAATTTAAATTTCTCACCAAAGTGACCAAACTACACAAGTTCATACCTTGAAATTATCTAAACAGTCAAACTCTCCATATGCCCAGCTTGCCTTTGCCCTTGGAATTTCCAAGCCTGCAATGGGACACCGAGGATCTTCCGCACCTAGAGTTCCCAAAACCCAAGCAAATACTTCAATTCCAAGTTAGCTTAAAAAAATTCACAAAAACTAAATGAACGAAATAACTAAATTGACCAATACGGATGGATGCAGGGGTCTATGATATTATTGATACATCCTAAAGAAGCAAAAAACTTACGTTGCAGCAGAGTGGTTACCCTGAATTGTCAATACATGCAGTTGAATATGAATAAGATAGCACGATTCAATTTGAAAATGTTTAATGTACTATATATACAAGGGTCTTACCATTAACAATAAGCAAAGGACGTGGTGCGATAGTTGGAACTGAATAAGGTGAATCAAATTGGGAAGCTAAACCGGGAGCAATTCGGTCCCACACCTGATCAGAAATATAAAATTGAGACTAGTATATAGTATCAAGTATCAACTGCAAACACTGTAGAATAACAAGAACAAAGCTCTCTAGATGGAAATTGTGCCCAGTGGGTGAATAACTAGCAATTATGGGATACGTATCATGGTACCCATTATTGTAATCATGTTTAGTTAAAGCAATAAATCAAAGCTTATAGCGATTCATTTGGAGACGGAATCATAGTTGGATTCATAAAAACTTGACTGACCTTCTCCACCACTTCTTTGTCAATAGCACCTTTACCCAAATCATCACGAGCCACTGCATCCGCAAAACTAACAGCATTAGGGATAGATATACCAAAGTATCTTCAGAATATATGTTCAGTTTTCCACTGTTAGCATGCTTGAATGAACAGAACCCAACAGATAGGACTAGGATTCATATCATATTTTCCCTTATAGATCTGAAACACCGTTCCAACTTCACCATTTAATTTAATCCATTGGCATCATCAATTTTAAGAATTTATTTAATGTTGCATATGAAATCATACACTATAGACGACAAGTATAAACTGCTACCTACAAGATTACAGGATTTGTATGAATAGTGATTCCAAAATTATATAAACCAAAATTGAACTACAAGGAGAAGTAACTTAAGCAAAGATAAAAAAACAAGTAAAACATGAAAGAAACTTCAGAAACTCATTTGACAATATGTTACCCTCAAAAAGAGGCTTTATACTATCAACTCGAGCCTGCCATTTATCATTGTCCATGGCCCATCGAAATCCCTGCAAGCATTTAGCACAAAAGTTTTCAAATTGTTGTTTCAGAAACACATTTTGCTAAATAAAAGCTTCACTCAATCATTCAAAGCCACCTGAACGCCAATCAGAGGAGCAACCACAGCATAGCGAGTATCAGCAACTGCAGCAAACCATGCATGCATTCCTGCATCAAGGAATTATATAAGTGATGAGTCACATCAAACATGCCATCTGACATATTATTTTCAACTTCTCTCGACCAACCTCCAAGTGATATTCCAGTGATTCCTATCCTAGAAGGGTCTACATCCTCTCTGTGTGTTAGATAATCTGCCAATTTAATCAAGTCCCAGACCTGCCAGATCAAGGAATAATACACCATTTCTGAACCAAACTAATCGTAAGTTTAAACTATCATAACTCATAATTACAATTCAAACAAATCAGTTGGAGCATTAAGTGGCTCCATATGGTAAATCTGCATGATAAATAATAAGTTACCGTGTCAAATATGAATGGCATCGTCTCACCGGTTTTCCATGCAGAAATAAGTGCCTGTGCATTTTTTGTCGGGGAGGTTGTAGCCAAAACAAAAGTAAAACAAAACATGATCAGTTTTGCATTTTATATAGATGACTTATTTTTAACTTTCCTAATAATCTTGAATAAATATGTAAGCAGAAGAAAGTCCATTTCTTCTTCATATAAGGACAATACGAACATAAAACCAATAAATTTATAAAACAAATTACTTCTCCTAAAGCTTAACCTACATTCTTCAGGGCCAATTGCATACACTATTCAGAACCACTATACAAATTTGATTTTCCTGTAAAAAAAAATACAAGTTTGATTTGATTTAACAATCAAATTATTATGTTTGGAATTCATTAAAAATAATTATTTGAATTAATTTACAGACCAGAATTCTATTTTAACTTACAGTTCCTTTTATTTAAGTAGTTTACTTTATTACCATCACTCTGGATATGTAAATGAGTCAACTAATAAGGGGAGCATAGTTAAATAATTAAAACTGAATTGCAATCAAATCCAAATAAATTTGAGTTACACAACCTAAAATAAAAAAGATTTCAAAAGCAAACCATTTCCTAAAATTTTGCTGTTTCAAATAAAGAATTTGAAGTACGAGTTCAGACTAAAACTTTTCCCTAAATAAAATTGCGCAATTTATCAGGAGGACTAGACCTAAAAATAAATCAGAGCAAGGCAAACACATACATCGCGATAGGCGGTTGCGCTGGTAGCACGTTCTCCATGGTAACGAGAATCAACAGAAATTGCTATATATCCTCGCGAAGCATATGCCTAAAACACCAAGAAACCGAAGCCAGAAAGAAAATCCGTTTTCAAACAGGCATACAAAAGAACAGTACAGTTGCAGAGAAGACGTAGTGCTAAGTGTTAACAGTTAACCTTAAGCAATGGACGCACGGCTTCTTTGTATTTATTCGTACTGTGAAGAAAAACAACCGCAGGCCTTTTTCTCTGCTTATCGCTTTCCTTCAACTTCAAAACCAACAAAGGCAACCGTCCTTGCTCTCCTTCCTACGATTCAAAATCGACGAATTTCTCTGGCGCTCAAAATCGAATCGGAATAACAAAATTATCGATGCAACATTCAACTCCAGGAAAAATCGAATTAATCAGTGACCTACCTCTGTATTCAAGTAGAGATTCTCCTCCTCGAGCAAGTCTTCAAGGTTCTCTATATCAGCCTTCGGACACGACTCCATTATCTCGATCTGTAAAAGGTTCTCATGCGATTGAACCAGCAAATTAAGTAGAAATTGAAAAAAGAAATGTTGATACGATACCCCTTCGATCGATGGAGGAGAGTCCTGATGCAAAGGATTCGCAACTGGCTTCGCGAGTTCGACTGTTAGTGGAACTGAAACATATATATAACCAACGAGATTTAACTAAAAGAATCGTTGCGCAATACATAGCGAGATTAGGGAAGTTAGTGAGTGAACTTCGATTTCTACACCTTGAGCGGGTCGCCTACTACGCAGGACTTGAAGGAACTCTGATCGGAACTTGCTCTGAGCTTCTTCAACGGCTTCTTTTTCCGCCATTTTGGTTTGGATTTTACTGTGAGTGTGAGCTTGAGCGATGGTTCTGCTTCTCCTTGTGAAATGTGTTCCGCGTTTATAATTAAGTCACTTTGGCGGGTTGGTGGTGATTATTGAATGCTCAAGGCACGTGTGGTCAAACAGAATCTGCACGTGCCTCGTGGGAACAGCACTCGTAGGTAGGGATGTCAACGGAAATAGGTCATGACGGGAAGGGTACTCCCGACCCGGCCTCCCAATTAATTCTTTATTAGGAATAGAGGACTAGTTAACTACAGGGGTGTATTGGATTGAGATTTTGAGAGAATATTTTGATAAAAACAATCTTGAAGATTTTAAAAGATTATGTGGGATTGTATTGATTTTGTGGGATTTTAAAAGATTTTTTTTAAAAGACTTTTTACAATCAGAATTCTTAACCCAAGATTTTAATGGATTTCTAACACAGATTTTTAAGATTTCAAAGTACTTTATGGATTTTTAAGATTTTGAAAGATTAATACATTTTAAACAAAAAAATAACGGAAGTTACAAAAGTGAATGAAAATAATGATAAATAAATTATAATGTTTGAATAAAGAAAATAAAAACGATAGAAATTTTAAACCTTTTAATAACAAAGTCATTATTGCCTAAAAAAATAATAACAAAGTGATTCTCACTTCATGTTCGCCTAATTATTAGCATTTCTCCACATATCTGAACCTATATTAGTTCTCCATATATTAGCATCTTCTCGTTCCTGCTCTTGTGTTTGAACAATGGGTTCATGATCATTGTCTTCGTAATTTGGTAACACTGAAGATGAAGATGAAGACTCGTCAGTAGGTTCCACTGGAAATTCATCAGAACGACATTCTTTGCGAAGAAAATTATGAAGTGCTGCACATGCCAACACAAGCTCTGCTTGTGTTTTAAATAGAAATGGAGGTGCTGACTTAAAAATTGTGAACCGCGATTTAAAAATACCAAATATCCTCTCAATCACATTCCTTAAGGATGCATGCCGAAGATTAAATAATTCCTTTTCATTTTCAGGGTCATTACCGTGACCTGCAAAATCTTGTAGATGATATCGTACACCTCGATATGTGGCTAAAAATTTGCGTCGATTAGGAAATCCACAATCCACCAGATAATACTTACCTTGGGGCACTTTAAGTCCATTCTTCCTTGCCAAAGCATCACTTAACACCTTGGAATCATGTGCTGAACCCTCCCACCCGCTAAGAACGTACATGAATTCTAAATCAAAGTTACAAGCAGCTAATACATTTTATGATATATTTCCATGACGATCACGATAACTGCTTACATCTCGTCCTTTTACTGATGCGGGAATATGTGTACCATCAATAGCTCCAATGCAATCCTAAAGTGTGTGTATCAATAATCATAAATATTATTATAATAATCACAATTATAATTATAATTTTGTTATAATTAGATAATGATCACATACCTTAAAATAAGGATAAAACCTTGTGCTTTCCCTTATTTTTGCAGGCACAGTTGAGCCTGGTCTAACCATTAAATCAGGTGCTAATGAGTTCAGAGCTTTCAAAATCTTGTGAAAATTTTCACTTGTAGCAAATTGTGATCGGCCAAATGTATTGCGGATTACACAATATCGAGTGTTCTGGCCGACAATCTGTAGGAATGATGCAAGCATTTCTTCAACACAAATAAATCTTGTATCCTCCAAAGGTGTTTTTTCTCTTATAATCGTGCACAACTTTCGAAATACATCAGGATACATCCTATATACTTGTCGAAAGATTGCAGGATCATCGTTTAATGCTTTGTGTATATAGTCATATCCCCGACTAGTAATTTGTCGTCGAGTAATGGACGTTCAATATGTTCACCACGCATCATATTCAAAAACTGATTTAATATATCTATTAAAGCATAAATTGCCATCACATATGTGTATGTGGCTTCATAAAATTCTTCATTTGTTTCCTCGTCATCTATATCTTCATCATTTGTATCTTCATTATATATATCTCCATCCATTTCTTCGTTCTTTATGTCATGGTCATGGTTATAAGTCAATATCAAAGTTAATACAAATTCATATATAAAATAAATATAACTAAAGTTTAACCACAACAATTTCACAAAATATATAACCTAAATACTTCAACCATAATAGTTCAACCAAAAAACAAACCAAATATTTCAACCAAAATACAACCATAATAGTTCGACCAAAAAACAAACCAAATAATTCAACCAAAATAGAGACCCAAAAGATATAGTTCAACAAACTCACGATGTTTAAAATAATATGTTAATAATAGATGATCAAAATATTAATTATTCCCTAACTTAAAGTTTATCCAAGATGAGCGTTCTTCCGGTGACATCTTCAAGAAAAAATCCTTTTTTGCTTTAGTATTTAACAATTCAGCTGTCTTGAAACGCGTTATGTCATCCAAATTTGGAATTTCTTTTATAACATCCCAAATAATACCCTCGAGCTCTCTATCTCTATCTCTATCTTTTTCTCTTTTCTCCATCATGTTGGATATTTTTTCAAAATTCACAGCAATAGTCCCAATGCCAACAGAAAGATTTTCCAGAACGTTGCCTTGATTGTTGATCCCAACAGCGCTTGAACTCCCTCCATACTCGGATCTCCTTCGCTTGTGACAGTTTTGTTTTTCTATGGGAACCTCTGAATCTAAAGGGGGTGGGATGGTGGACTTGGTTGGTTTGGTGATGGAGGCTGATATGCTGGTTCATAGTTATTTGGTGTTATGAATGTATCACTATTAGGATCATATGAAAATTCTTCTATCCCAACAGTTCTATTTTCTGGCTCAAAAGTTGTTGCATCAGTATCATCTGGATCGACTGATATAGAATTATTCCCGCTAGAAACTCCACCCCCAACAACGATCTTCAAATACTCATAATCAACCATACTTTTTCCTCGAAGTTTGCTGTGACTTGGGTGGGACTAAAAAAAAAATCATTGTTAATATACTACAAATATTATAATTTACTAAATTTATAACTATTAATATATTTAAAAGATTATGAACTTAGCTCACCTTTAAGTAATCTTTCCATACATCCTCATGAGCAGTGAAAGTTTTTCCAATTGGGTCCCATCCAAAGCCAGAGTTGTTGCGCATAAGGGTTGACATCATGTTATACTGGTTTCGAAACCACTTCATCCGACTCAAATAATGACTATAAGTTTTAGGGAATTTAGTTTTTGCATTGAGTTGAGGAAGTATTATTGTTCTACATTTTGTTTGCTAAGTGACCCATTGCATCACGCAATCCCCTATTCATAGCATCCACCAAGAGGTGCAACAACTCATTGGTATCCTCCATAGTCCAAATACATAATTATCTTTGTCTCTACTCTTTCCTTTGTTATTTTCTTGTGAATCCCCCATTTGATCGCTAATATATATATAAGAAACTAGTTATTTGACAAAAATAGTTATTGTTTCCTAATTGTCAAAAGTATAGTGACTATATCCCGAATAATATACAATTCAATAGAAAAACCAATAAAAAACTACCTAATAATAAAATAAGGGTCATGCTAACATGCGCACTTAGGGCACATGTTAAGGATACTTCCAATAGTAACTATGTCTTAAAAACAACAATTTTTGACTTTTAAAAAAGTAAATTGCACAACTTTCAATACAAAATTTCTATACATAATACACTAACAAGTGTCTTAAGGGCACATGTTAGCATTTTCCATAAAAATAATACTCATATATCATAAAATCATTTAAAAAAAAACTATTAACAAAATAACAATAATAATAACACAATAACAATTAAAAAATTATTAACACAATAATAATAATAATAACACGCTGTCAAAAAAATAATAATAACACATTAATAATTAACATTTTAATAATAACACAAGAAAATAATAATAATAATAATGGACGTTGTAAAAAAACAAGTTGAAGAAACAGAAAAAAAAAGAGTTTTTTATTTTGATTTGCATATACAGTACTAAAAAAAAAGCAATATGAAATCTTGATGCATATCAATTGCCATTCTTTTGATGCATATTCATTGCCTGGACGTTGAAAACAATATGAATACGAAATCTTGAAGCATATACAGCACCCTTTTCTTTTGATTTGCGTAATATACATATAGTATGAACAATATTGACTATCGATTGCCATTAAAAAAATAGGTAAAATTGATTGAAAAGTTGTAAGAGAATGAACCTGGTAGTGGTTTGTGTCTTGTTCGGCAGGAGAAGAAAAATCTTTGGAAGATTATGAAAAGTCTCAAGGGTTTGGGTGAGATTGTTGGAGGAGTATTTTATGTGTATTTCTAACTAAAAAGTCTCTCAAAATCCATTCCACAAAAGAATCCATCAAAATCTATTTACTTTTGAATACCAAAAGACATTTTAAAAGTGGTAAGAAATCTCAATTGAATACCAACAGATTTTGTTGCCCTGAAAAAAAATCTTTATTGTCTTAATTGAATACCACAAGATTTGTTTATATTTTATAAAAGTCTTGATTGAATACCACAAGACTTTTTAATCATAAAAAAGTCTTTTAAAATCCTTTGAAATCTTAATCAAGACTTTTAAAGGATTTTAAAAGACTTTTTTATGATTAAAAAGTCTTGTGGTATTCAATCAAGACTTTTATAAAATATAAACAAATCTTGTGATATTCAATTAAGACAATAAAGATTTTTTTTTCAGGGCAACAAAATTGTTGGTATTCAATTGAGATTTCTTACCACTTTTAAAATGTCTTTTGGTATTCAAAAGTAAATAGATTTTGATGGATTCTTTTGTGGAATGGATTTTGAGAGACTTTTTAGTTAGAAATACACATAAAATACTCCTCCAACAATCTCACCCAAACCCTTGAGACTTTTCATAATCTTCCAAAGACTTTTTCTTCTCCTGCCGAACAAGACACAAACCACTACCAGGTTCATTCTCTTACAACTTTTCAATCAATTTTACCTATTTTTTTAATGGCAATCGATAGTCAATATTGTTCATACTATATGTATATTACGCAAATCAAAAGAAAAGGGTGTGTATATGCTTCAAGATTTCGTATTCATATTGTTTTCAACGTCCAGGCAATGAATATGCATCAAAAGAATGGCAATTGATATGCATCAAGATTTCATATTGCTTTTTTTTTAGTATGTATATGCAAATCAAAATAAAAAACTCTTTTTTTTTCTGTTTCTTCAACTTGTTTTTTTACAACGTCCATTATTATTATTATTATTTTCTTGTGTTATTATTAAAATGTTAATTATTAATGTGTTATTATTATTTTTTTGACAGCGTGTTATTATTATTATTATTGTGTTAATAATTTTTTAATTGTTATTGTGTTATTATTATTGTTATTTTGTTAATAGTTTTTTTTTAAATGATTTTATGATATATGAGTATTATTTTTATGGAAAATGCTAACATGTGCCCTTAAGACACTTGTTAGTGTATTATGTATAGAAATTTTGTATTGAAAGTTGTGCAATTTACTTTTTTAAAAGTCAAAAATTGTTATTTTTAAGACATAGTTACTATTGGAAGTATCCTTAACATGTGCCCTAAGTGCGCATGTTAGCATGACCCTTATTTTATTATTAGGTAGTTTTTTATTGGTTTTTCTATTGAATTGTATATTATTCGGGATATAGTCACTATACTTTTGACAATTAGGAAACAATAACTATTTTTGTCAAATAACTAGTTTCTTATATATATATTAGCGATCAAATGGGGGATTCACAAGAAAATAACAAAGGAAAGAGTAGAGACAAAGATAATTATGTATCTTGGACTATGGAGGATACCAATGAGTTGTTGCACCTCTTGGTGGATGCTATGAATAGGGGATTGCGTGATGCCAATGGGTCACTTAGCAAACAAAATGTAGAACGAATAATACTTCCTCAACTCAATGCAAAAACTAAATTCCCTAAAACTTATAGTCATTATTTGAGTCGGATGAAGTGGTTTCGAAACCAGTATAACATGATGTCAACCCTTATGCGCAACAACTCTGGCTTTGGATGGGACCCAATTGGAAAAACTTTCACTGCTCATGAGGATGTATGGAAAGATTACTTAAAGGTGAGCTAAGTTCATAATCTTTTAAATATATTAATAGTTATAAATTTAGTAAATTATAATATTTGTAGTATATTAACAATGATTTTTTTTTTAGTCCCACCCAAGTCACAGCAAACTTCGAGGAAAAAGTATGGTTGATTATGAGTATTTGAAGATCGTTGTTGGGGGTGGAGTTTCTAGCGGGAATAATTCTATATCAGTCGATCCAGATGATACTGATGCAACAACTTTTGAGCCAGAAAATAGAACTGTTGGGATAGAAGAATTTTCATATGATCCTAATAGTGATACATTCATAACACCAAATAACTATGAACTAGCATATCAGCCTCCATCACCAAACCAACCAAGTCCACCATCCCACCCCCTTTAGATTCAGAGGTTCCCATAGAAAAACAAAACTGTCACAAGCGAAGGAGATCCGAGTATGGAGGGAGTTCAAGCGCTGTTGGGATCAACAATCAAGGCAACGTTCTGGAAAATCTTTCTGTTGGCATTGGGACTATTGCTGTGAATTTTGAAAAAATATCCAACATGATGGAGAAAAGAGAAAAAGATAGAGATAGAGATAGAGAGCTCGAGGGTATTATTTGGGATGTTATAAAAGAAATTCCAAATTTGGATGACATAACGCGTTTCAAGACAGCTGAATTGTTAAATACTAAAGCAAAAAAGATTTTTTCTTGAAGATGTCACCGGAAGAACGCTCATCTTGGATAAACTTTAAGTTAGGGAATAATTAATATTTTGATCATCTATTATTAACATATTATTTTAAACATCGTGAGTTTGTTGAACTATATCTTTTGGGTCTCTATTTTGGTTGAAGTATTTGGTTTGTTTTTTGGTCGAACTATTATGGTTGTATTTTGGTTGAAATATTTGGTTTGTTTTTTGGTCGAACTATTATGGTTGAAGTATTTAGGTTATATATTTTGTGAAATTGTTGTGGTTAAACTTTAGTTATATTTATTTTATATATGAATTTGTATTAACTTTGATATTGACTTATAACCATGACCATGACATAAAGAACGAAGAAATGGATGGAGATATATATAATGAAGATACAAATGATGAAGATATAGATGACGAGGAAACAAATGAAGAATTTTATGAAGCCACATACACATATGTGATGGCAATTTATGCTTTAATAGATATATTAAATCAGTTTTTGAATATGATGCGTGGTGAACATATTGAACGTCCATTAACTCGACGACAAATTACTAGTCGGGGATATGACTATATACACAAAGCATTAAACGATGATCCTGCAATCTTTCGACAAGTATATAGGATGTATCCTGATGTATTTCGAAAGTTGTGCACGATTATAAGAGAAAAAACACCTTTGGAGGATACAAGATTTATTTGTGTTGAAGAAATGCTTGCATCATTCCTACAGATTGTCGGCCAGAACACTCGATATTGTGTAATCCGCAATACATTTGGCCGATCACAATTTGCTACAAGTGAAAATTTTCACAAGATTTTGAAAGCTCTGAACTCATTAGCACCTGATTTAATGGTTAGACCAGGCTCAACTGTGCCTGCAAAAATAAGGGAAAGCACAAGGTTTTATCCTTATTTTAAGGTATGTGATCATTATCTAATTATAACAAAATTATAATTATAATTGTGATTATTATAATAATATTTATGATTATTGATACACACACTTTAGGATTGCATTGGAGCTATTGATGGTACACATATTCCCGCATCAGTAAAAGGACGAGATGTAAGCAGTTATCGTGATCGTCATGGAAATATATCACAAAATGTATTAGCTGCTTGTAACTTTGATTTGGAATTCATGTACGTTCTTAGCGGGTGGGAGGGTTCAGCACATGATTCCAAGGTGTTAAGTGATGCTTTGGCAAGGAAGAATGGACTTAAAGTGCCCCAAGGTAAGTATTATCTGGTGGATTGTGGATTTCCTAATCGACGCAAATTTTTAGCCCATATCGAGGTGTACGATATCATCTACAAGATTTTGCAGGTCACGGTAATGACCCTGAAAATGAAAAGGAATTATTTAATCTTCGGCATGCATCCTTAAGGAATGTGATTGAGAGGATATTTGGTATTTTTAAATCGCGGTTCACAATTTTTAAGTCAGCACCTCCATTTCTATTTAAAACACAAGCAGAGCTTGTGTTGGCATGTGCAGCACTTCATAATTTTCTTCGCAAAGAATGTCGTTCTGATGAATTTCCAGTGGAACCTACTGACGAGTCTTCATCTTCATCTTCAGTGTTACCAAATTACGAAGACAATGATCATGAACCCATTGTTCAAACACAAGAGCAGGAACGAGAAGATGCTAATATATGGAGGACTAATATAGGTTCAGATATGTGGAGAAATGCTAATAATTAGGCGAACATGAAGTGAGAATCACTTTGTTATTATTTTTTTAGGCAATAATGACTTTGTTATTAAAAGGTTTAAAATTTCTATCGTTTTTATTTTCTTTATTCAAACATTATAATTTATTTATCATCTTTTTCATTCACTTTTGTAACTTCCGTTATTTTTTTGTTTAAAATGTATTAATCTTTCAAAATCTTAAAAATCCATAAAGTACTTTGAAATCTTAAAAATCTGTGTTAGAAAATCCATTAAAATCTTGGGTTAAGAATCCTGATTGTAAAAAGTCTTTTAAAAAAAATCTTTTAAAATCCCACAAAATCAATACAATCCCACATAATCTTTTAAAATCTTCAAGATTGTTTTTGTCAAAATATTCTCTCAAAATCCCAATCCAATACACCCCCCTAATTTGATCATTTTTCTTGAATTCTTATTTTATTTCCATGATATATTTATAATAATTATACAAAAAATAACAATAATAATAGAATTGTAAATAAAATAGTAAAAATATGTTACTCTGTTATGATTGTGATAATGTTGTCGGACAAAAGATATATTGGTGTTTTGGGCACCCTCTTGACCTACTCTTTCTTTGGTGTGAATGCTATCGATCTTTATCCCCATTT
>NC_016091.4:6818066-6835504 GCF_000004515.6 Glycine max
TATTATTTTAGGGGTTATTTCAGTTTGTAGGGTGGGATAGGCCATTAAGGAGTTAAATGTATTAAAAATATAAAATCAATTTTTAATATTTAAAATATAAAATAATAAGAATAATATGTAATTTACTCGTGAACCCCGTGCGATAGAGGGCACCACGGGAGGATATTTATTTCCCTTCCCATCCCTACGGGAAAAAAAAATCTTCATATGCAGGACTCCATACACCACAATTCCCCCATGAATCTAGTTGACACCAGTACAGGTGGGTGCAACTTTCATCATTTTCCTCTCTTGCTTTCCTGCTGCTATGGTGGTACTTACCAGTGGCCTTTCTCGTTGTCTTATCCTTTTTCGCTTTTTGTGAAATTTTTGGAAAAAGAAGTTAAGTGGATGCTTATAAAAAAAATGTTACAAATAACAATGTTCACTTGATTAATGATTTTATGTGATAATTAATTTGTTTTTATTTTGCTACTTTCATCAGTTGATTCAAGGCTTATAATATTCATCTCGTTGATTTTGTTCAATGCGTATAATGTTTAGGAATTTATTTTTTTGATCCTCAATGATAGAACACCATTAACTAATTTAACCTATTTATAGGTTAATATATGACAAGTTGCTGTGAGGGAGGGCAGGAGGGGAAATCACGTCGTTTGTTGAATATATTACAGGAAAGTAGGGGAAATGGAAAAGGACGATCAAATTATAATACTGAGTTTCAACGAAGCTTCTTCAGTTCCTGATTTTATCAAAGACAAATCTCAGTGAGTACTTTGATACTTATTTTCCCCATTTGTTTAACAAGGATTACGACAAAGGAATTGATGCTGTGTTTGTTTACATTATTGAACAACCAATATCCAAAAGAAAGTATAGAAACATTCACTAGGCTACATGGACGTACGGCGTGAAAATGGATTAAAACTAACTAATCTCTTTCATTATATAATCAGCATCATCATTATATCAAATTTTACTTATTTTTCTGAATCCCTTCTTCATCAACTTTGCTTCTTCACAATTTCAATGATTTATTTAGAAGAAAGGGAAAAATTAAAAAATATAAACATAAGAAGAAAAATCAAAAAGAAAAAAACATAATGTTACATAGGCTAAAATAAAATTTTAATATCTTATTTATATTTTTTATGAATTTGATCCCTTAATTTTTAAAAAAAAATCACTTTGATCTCATACAGTGTTAGATCAAATTTGTCTTTTTGTTAATTTTTTTTCTAATGATGTCAATTTTGGTTGATTTGATATCTTAATTACCATTTGTCACTTATTAATAAGTTCACCAAGTTAGTGTTATAACTTAATTGAAAGATTAATTTAATCTAGCAAAATACTTTTTAAGGGACAAAGTAAAAAGTTTTAAACTTAAGATACTGAAATTAAATAAAAAATATAGACAAAGAATTAAAATTTTATTTTATCCTTTTATATATTATTTGACTTGTGGGTGATTAAGCTGGTTAATTGGAAGAAATAAGAAGAATCACAATATATTTGTGTTTGATGACTTTCATATATTTTTAAAATAATAATAAGTAAAAGAGTGAATAAATAAATTTATCAATTATTTCCCCGTAAATTTGTAATTGATATGATATCTCTAATTGCATCATTAGCACAATATATTTTAAATTTTTTTATTTGTAATTAAATAGTGCATGAAATGTAATTAAATGATATTTTAATTGCATCTTTTATTAGTAAACATTATTGTTTTAATGTGCTTAAAATTATCAAAATAATCTCAAACTTTTGAGGAAAAATGTAAACTTGTGTATATTACTTAATATAATGAATATTATCTTCACAAAGCACTCACTATTTAATAATAACCTTCATTGTCTTTCTTTAAAAAAAAGGCATATAAAAAAATAGTGAGATACAAGTGCCTCTTTTTCCCCTAGTTTTATATAGAATAGTTTAAACTTTCCTATAACTTTTCCTTACAAGTCTTTCTGCTTATTAAATAAAAATTATTTTGATGATGTTAATAATATTTACTTTTCATGTGTAATATTTATTTTATAGGATATTAGGAAAATTAATAAGATAAATTATTTCCCATATCTATATTTATTTATAAATAAAATATAAGTGAGAACATTAATATGACTTAAAATGTTATTAATGTAGCAATTGTATAAATACATAAATAAATAGATATATCTTAATGATTAATCAAGCCATCCATAATTCTTAGGGATGAATTTGAGCTTTGTAATAAAATTAAGATCTTAACCAATACAATTGAATAATGAATGATGAATTTCTTAAGTCATTCATACGTTAAAAATGTGTTAATCCATTAAAGTTGATAATGAGTATGAGCTTTTCAATAAATTAACATCTTAGTTAAGACAATTGAATAATGATTTTTTTAATTAAATGTGTGTAAATTTATTAGAGTTTGATAGTAATATTATACTCTAGAGATAACTGAGAACTATAATAATAGGAAAAAAAAATCATTACATTATTTTTTCTTTATTTTTGAAATTAATTAAAAAAACATTACTTCATACTATTATGATATTTAGGAGGATTGTTAGGCATTTACCTTAATTAGTAAATTAATTTTGATTGATTAACTACCAATTTAATATTGAACTATCTACCTGGTCACATGCAAACAAGTATTCTAATTTTTATGTAAAAAAATATTTTATTTAATAATTGAATTAAATCAAATCAATATTTTTAATAGAATATTATTATATTTTTACTAACAACAATTATAAATAATATAAATATAAATCAAATGTGAAATTGAATTTGGTACATAAGTGACCATGTCATGTTGAACTTAGTCAAGTTTATTTTTAAATGCCACGAGAGATATTCATTGTTGATAATAAATACAAGATGAGTCAACTGTTTTCAAATTAATTTTCAAAATAAGTGTTTTAATGGTTGTATTTGATGCAACACCACTCTCATCCATTTTCCCTTTTATTCATCGGCACACACCTATGTATCATAAATGGTGTTGTTTTATTCCATGTTGTTTCACTTCATAAAAGCTTAAGTAGAAATTGTTTCAGTCTATATACATAGAGTCTTCGTAGAATTGAAAATTTTCCATAGTTCAATTGTTGATATACAATTACTTGTTTTAAAGCTTGAAAAAAGAACTTATGTTTTAAAATTTTATTCCCATTATATATTTTAAACTCCAAATATATCATTTTATTTCACAGTATGTATATTTTTGTATCAATAAATATTAATTTATAAATTTTATTAAAAATTTCATTAAAAGATATTTAAACCTACAAATTTTCTTCCTTTCTTTTTCCTTCACCCTTCCCTAATCTTATATATATCTCCTTATTGTGCAGTAAATTACATAAACGCTGCTTTTAAGTTTTAACTATCCCAATCAATAGCTCAATAGCTATAATGTGGGTTTCAACAGGTAAAGCATTTTGCATTATCCGTATCATGACAGACATATACAATCATACAAAGGCAATTGGAATGAGGCAATAAGCCCTGATCAGCAAGCTGGTTCATAATTTTATAACCACAGGGCTTAAAGAACACAGATCTGAGGGCACGAGCTAAGGGTTTAAGAACCTATCAAACCAATCAGCTGATTCTTTTATCATAAATCTCGTTACTTGGTGTCCGATTCCAGCTTCTGCAATAAACTGAATTTCAAAGCAACCAATCATAATCTTAGATGATAAAAAAAGGCAATCAATCATTAGCATTCACTTAATTTAAAACTAAAATCTTTCTATTTCCTTTCCCTTCAAAACTTACTTCATTCCAAACATATTCTAAAAAGAATTCCCAACCAAACACACCATCGAGTTTTATCTCATCCAACTTAAGAGGATACACCTATACAACGGTGCCATGCCATGACTTGAGATGTTAAGTCTACTAATTCTTAAAAGTCAAGCTGATCACCGAATAAAGACAACAATATAGATGCACTCATGTGTTTGCCATACTATGGAAAGCGCATGCTAAATTCAAGAGACTTACTTTCCACTTTGATTATGAGAGGTGTTCTACGAAATGGTGCTTTGTTTAAATGGGAAAGTTGCAGGTTTCAACCAACGGTTAAATCCATTCTTATTAAATCGATAATGGAAGATCACACTCGCAAGTTTAAATTTCTCACCAAAGTGACCAAACAAGTTCATGCATACCCTGAAATTATCTAAACAATGAAACTTTCTGTATGCCTTGGTTGCCTTTGCTCTTGGAATTTCCAAGCCTCCAAGAGGACACCGAGGATCTTCCGCACCTAGAGTTCCCAACACCCAAGCAAATGCTTCAGTTCCAAATTAGCTAAAAGACATATATCCATAAAATCTAAATGAATAAAATAACTAAATTGATCAATACGGATGGATGCAGAGGTCTACTATGTTACTTATATATCCAATTATAGGAAAAAGGGTGTTCAAGAACACACACGACATAATAAAAGAATCTATTTTGTATTTAAATTATATCATAATTTATGACATACTAAAAAATGTTCTTGTTGATGAGCTCTTGAAGCATCAATTCTTCAATAGTGTGAAAACTCTACATGTATCCTCACCGAGGCTGACCTCTATTCGTCAAACTTTGACAAGTGAGAAAATAAGAATAGAGAAGTGATATTTGAGATTTTTTTTAACGTGCCCAAGACTCTATTTATAGCACGCTAAGGATATCCAATTTCTAATCAAATTAAAATCATTATTGATAATATTCTTTTTTAAGCTATATCATTTAGTAATTAAAATAATAATTGATCAAGTCAAACTTGTATGTAGTCGTCTTTTCAATCCAAATCCCAAATACAAAATCATATATATGTTTGTTTCTCTTCTTTCACCAAATCTTTCATATTATTTATATTTTTAGTGCTAGCAAAAATATAATAATATTCCACCTTTTTTTTAAATCAATTAATCATTTGATCATATTAAATTCTCTAATTTAATTAATCATCAAATATTAAAATAATTTCCTTAATAGAGATTAGAATACTCATTTGTATGTGACCTCGTAAGTTCAATATTAAATCGATAATATATTAATCAAATTGATATACTAATCAAGGTAGGCGTCTATTAACACTTCTTAACGTCCGGATAACATGAAGTAACATTTTACTTTCAAGAACCATTAGTAGTGTAATAATTTCTTTCATCTTTAGAGTTCTGGATTAACTCATAATGACTTAAGAAACTCATTTCTTCTTTCATCTAATTTTCCTGGTCAGGATATAATTTTATTCATAGAGCTCAAACTCATCACCAAGAGTTGATGGATTAATTATATCCAATATCCATTCAACAAGTGCTCTAAAGCATTAGGTGTCCGAAATCAAAATACAATAAATAACCTGTTAATTACTCTGACAATCTCAGGTCAAATAAAACTATTATATCTCTTCTTGAGAATTTTCTATTGACAGTTTATGATAAATTTTAACCATTAAAAAATTTCAATTGAGTCAATTCAATGTTCACATCAACATGTGATTCATCTATATATACAAATTAATAAATGAGATCTATTAATATTTATCCAATAAATACTATCACATATATATTAATCTATCCGGATTATTGATATCCTATTTACAATAATCTTATGATCAATAATGATTTAGATTAAAATTAAAACAAACTTGTTTCTCATTATAATAATCTCTATTATAATAACAAGTCTTTAATTTTAATCAAGAACATTATCAAATGAATCCTTTAATTAAATAGTGAAATATGATCATGAAAATAAAATAATATTTTATTATTAAAATTAGAATTAATTGCATGATGACTTGAATCCTGGACATACAAATTTATTCTCAACACCAACACCTATGTTAGTGTTGCAGCAGTGTGGTTACCTTGAATTGTCATTACATGAATTTGTATACGAATAAGGTACTTAGCCAGATTTGATTTGAAAATGTTTAATGTACAATACATACAAGGGTCTTACCATTAAGAATAAGCAGCGGATGTGGTGCGATAGTTGGAATTGAATAGGGTGAGTTAAATTGGGAAGCTAAACCAGGAGCAATTCGGTCCCACACCTGATCAGAAATATAAAATTTTGAGATTAGTAATATAGTATCAACTGTAAACACTCTAGAATTACAAGAACAAAACTCTTGATGGAAATTGTGCCCATGCTACCATTGTCGATCAAGCATGTTATGCTAAAGCAAATCAAAGCATATAGCAATTAATTTGGAGGCAGAAGCAGAATCTTAGTTGGATACTTGGATTCATAAAAACTTGTGACCTTCCTCGCCACTTCTTTGTCAATAGCAACTTTACCCAAATGATCACGAGCCACTGCGTACATAAACCCAAGAGCATTAGGGATGTAGATAATATATGTTCAGTTGTCCACAGTTAGCATGCTTGAATAGTTGAATGAATAATACCCCTATTTGGTACTATTATATTTTCTCTTCTAGGTCTTACTCAAACACCATTCCAACCTCACCATGTAATTTAATCCATAGGCAATCTATTAATTATTATAATGTAAAATTCAATTTATTTGATGTTGGATATGAAATCATACACTATCCCCTACAAATATAAACCTCATAATACCAATATTATATTAACCAAAAATGAAGTTACCAGGAGAAGTAACTTAAGCAAAGATAAGAAAACTGCAGGTAAAACATGAAAGAAAATTCAGAAACTCATTTGACATATCTTACCCTCAAAAAGAGGTTTTATACTATCAACACGACCCTGGCATTTATCGTTGTCTATGGCCCATTGAAATCCCTGCGCAAGCATTTAGCACAAAAGTTTTCACATTGATTTTTCAGAAACACATTTGGCTACATGAAAGCTTCACCGAATCATTCAATGCCACCTGAACGTCAATAAGAAGAACAACCACAGTATAGCGAGTATCAGCAACTGCAGCAAACCATGCATGCATTCCTGCATCAAGGAATTATACAAGTGAGTGAAGTGATGAGTCACATCAAGGAATTATACAAGTATATTTGGAGCATCTTACCGTGTCGTATATGTATGGCATCGTCTCACTGGTTTTCCACGCAGAAATAAGTGCCTGTGTATTTTTTTTTGTAGGGGAGGTTGTAGCCAAAACAAAAGTTAAAGAAAACATGATCAGTTTTGAATTTTACATAGATAACTTATTTTTCACTTTCCGAACGATCTTGGGTAAATTTGTAAGCAAAATAGAGTCCATTTCTTTATACAAGGAGAATACGATCAGAAATAAATAATTAAGACAAATTACTTGTCCTAAAGCTTAACCTATCTTCAAGGAAAATTTACCTATGATCAGAATCACTAAAATACGAATTTGCTTTAGAATTAGTAATCAATTATTATGTTTTGAATTCATTAAAAGTAATTATTTGAAGGAATTTACAGACCAAATTCTAGGTTGAAACTTACCTATTTAATTAAAATAATTTTTGTCTTCGTATTTTTACAAATTTATAAGTTTACTATTTCTATTTTAAAATTAAAATATTTAATCCGCTCATTTTTTTAAATTGTTATATTAGTCCCTCTTGTCCAACTGATTTACACATACAACTCACATCTTTCTATTTGACACCTCACACAATTGTGTTTTAATTAAATAAAAATAATAAAAAAACATAAATAATAGTCTCTGCCTTTGTCATTTCTATTCACTTTAATTAAAACACAAGTATGTAAGGTGATAAAATAAAAGAATATACTTGATAAATCTTTTTACAATGATAGTATATGGGCATTAATCTTGTTTTAAATTTTATGATAGAAACTATCAAAAATTATAATTTAATTTTTAAAATAAATAGTGATGTCGTGATTTTTAAATTATAAAAAAAAATTTAAAAAATTAACGGACACAACAATATATAATAAATTTAACCTAATAATTAAGATTAAAAACAACAAAATTGTATTTTATTGTTGACCAACGACAAAAAATTAACCAAAAAAAATTAATCATTTATTAGTAACAAAAAGTCATCGTCCAATCATAAATGCAGATCGTCAACGGTGGTTGTGCAATTCATTAAAGTAAAATCACGAGTTAAAAACCCAATAGTGAAGCATAGCAAACCAAACTTATTGTACATCAATATAGGTGGTTGTGTTGGTGGCACGTTCTCCATGGTAACGAGAATCAACAGAAATTGCTATATATCCTCGCGAAGCATCGCCTAAAACACCAAGAAATTAACCGAAGCCAGAAATAAAAATCAAGGAATTAATAATTATAATGGTCAAGGTTATCTATCTATATCTGCCTTTGGAGTCGATTCCAATATCTCGATCTGTAAGGTTGTCATGCGAACCAGAAAAATGAATTAAAGATGCTATGAATGTTGATAATACCTGTTCCCTCGTTGGAGGAGGATTCAGATTCAAAGGATTCTCCACTGGCTTCGCAGGTTTGACAGTTAGTGGAACTGAAACATACATCACGAACGAGAGTTAGTTAAAAATTAAAATTAGCGTTGCGCAATACATAGCGAGATCGAGGAAGTTAATTAGTGAGTGAATTTTGATTATTATACCTTGAGCGGGTCGCCTACTACGCAGGACTTGCAGGAACTCTTATCGGAGCTTGCTCTTTCTCTGAACTTCTTCAATGGCTTCTTTTCCCGCCAATTTGTTTTGGACATAGCAGCTTGAGAGCAAGAGGTAAATGACGAAAGATGCACAGTTCAATGCTATTAGGACTAAAATTCATTTTTATTCTAAAGAGAAAAAGATCTCAAGCTGGATGATGACTTAAGAGGTACACAGTGGGCTAATAGTACAAACTACAATATCCTCGTCGATGGATATCATACAAAATGAAATGTTAACAACAAATTTTTAATATTAAAATAATAAATGGCAGAGATCGATATTAATTTAATATGAAAGAAATATTGTAATAATCTTGAAATAAGTTTAAATTTTTGTGAGTATTAATTTAATATTGTATTAATCTTTAAATAAGTTTAAATTTTAGTGAGTATTAATTTAATGTTAATGGACTAACTAGTACATGTCATATTCCAACGGAAGGACATTGAGTCTGAAGTTCTCGTTTCGAGCCATAAGTCATTCGAGCAATGCCTTTTAAATCAATTTCTCAAAAAGGCTATTTCAATGGTTTCTATTTGAGGCAACACCAGAGCCATACCTTTTTTTCTCCTTCTTTTTATCTACATGCACTGATGTATCATAAAAAGAGTTATTTCATTTTATGCTGTTTCATTTTTTAAGAAAAAGTTTAAGTAGAGATTAATCTTTATATAAATATGGATACATTTAAAGTCTTCACATAATTAAAGAATTCTGATACTTGATCTATATAATACATCTATTTTATTATAATATAATATACCTTGTAAAATATAAAATCATTCAATCACAAAATTTATTTATTTTTAAAATAATTATTTTAAAATAATTTAAATGATAATTTATAATGAGATATCATTTTAAACACAAAATATATTATTTTATTTTGCAATATATATTATAAGCTCCCCTTTTAACTATCAATAAAACTTAATCTAATGTATTGTATCCTGTGGGACTTTCATTGTAAGAAAGATTCTCTATGGGTTCAGTGAGTTCACCAGATTCAATTTTGATAAAAAAAATCATTTAAATAAGAGACTTTATCATCTCCGAAGAACTAAGTACGGAAGAGGCCAAAAAGAGGATTCAATCTTGGAGCACCAATGAACAATTGCTTGTTGGCAAAGTCTATGAATACATTAGAGGTGTCAAGCCTATTGTTAGTTGGTGTTCTGTTATATGGAACCCAATAATCCCCCCTAAGATGATGTCTTTCATTCTGTGACGTGCTAAAAGGAATCGGCTGCTTACTCTTGACAAAGTTGTTTTCTCCAAGTTTGGGCTCACATTCGTGATTTGACTCCTTTCCGCAGGCGTTTCACTCCTTTACAGCGCATTACTGACTCTTTAATTAGGGGCAGATCCACATCAGGTGTTCAAGGAAAATTAGGTTTGTCTGGCTATAACAATTACAGTCTATTGCATCTTGTTGTCTAGGAACAAGCTGATTTTTGAAGATTATCAATTTTCTGTAACAGAGGTTATTAGCAAGATTAAGTTTCTTATGTATAAATAAGCGCACCTGTTGCATTTGTTTTAGCATCTTGATATAGGTCTTCTTGTATTAGTGAGACTTTTGATTTTCTCTAGCTGCGGGTATGCCCCGTTTATTGTTGTATCATTTTGAGTTTAATATAATTTACAATTTTTCCAAAAAAAATACAAACTACCCAACCCCTCCACTACATCATATACCCACAACTACAAAAGTGAGAATTTACGACATTAAACCAAGGACGATTTTATAAAACCGCCTTGGTAAAAAATGCGGAAGCTTTCAATGCCGGTTTTCTAAAAACCGTCCTTGAAAACAACCTTTCAAATACGGTTTTTAAGAACCGTCATTGTCTTTACGTAATTTCTCATTTTATATTAAGGGGAAAATGCGAAACCTCATCCATCTTCTCTCTTTAACCCTCACACAGTTTATCTCCGCCTCCTCCAACCGCCTCGTCCTCCTCGTCGTCGCCACCACCCACAACTTCTCCCCGGCCATCCCCTAGCCCCTTATCTTCCACCCCCTCACCAAAACCTTGTCCTTCGACCCCACCACCTCTACCTCACATGTTGACATATACATATCTCTCTCTTTCCTTATTTATCTGACCCATTGCAAAGCAACAATCCAATATTGAAATCAAAATAATTTTAAGATCAGGAAGCCCGATCGTTTCAAATCCTAGAATCCCAATCTCTCTCTTTGTCTCCTTATTGCAATAACCTAACCTCGTGTCGTGATCTGGGCATTGGAATTAGGGTTTGCGCTTTCTGTGATCCATAATCAAGAATCAAAAGGAGAGAGAAAGAGATAGGAGAAGAGATGGACGACTGTTGTGCCGCTTGTGTTGAGCCTTTGGAATGGGTTGCGTACGGACCCTGCTTGCACCGGGAGGTGTGTTCCACGTGCGTCGCTCGTCTACATTTCATCTGTGACGATCGCCTTTGCTGCATCTGCAAGACCGAATGCAACCTTGTTTTCGCCACCAAGGTATACACAATGCCCAATCCTCTGTTTACCCTAATTTTTTTATTCATTTTTGTTAATAATCGGTGAGATGAAATTGTTTTGCATATGTTGCCCTAAACGTGTGGAGTCTTTGCTAATTGCTACTCATTGCAATTTGGATTGTCTGAGTTAAAATGTTAACGTACGTGCCACACATTGACGCTTACTGTTGTATTCGATTATGACATGTGTATTTTATCATTATGAATTAGAATAATTGTTCACATCTTTTAGCTCTAGTTTGAAGTTGTGCTGAGTTATTCTAGGTACAATTTGTCCCTAATTTGAATCATGTTGTTAAACTAGGAGTTCCTTTGTTGCTAACAATTATGTCTTACAGTAATATATTCATAAGAAATTATATCAATCACCATGATATGCTGGCAACTTCTCCGTTTTGTAATGGCACTTATTTCATGGCATTACCTTGTTCTTTTATCTCCCATCATATGTAAAATATTTTTTTCCTCTTAACTTTAAATTGTTGCAGTTAAATTTTTTTGAAATACTGCCATCACTTGCTTCACACTTGGCAATGATTCCAGTTGTAGTTCAAACTATCTTGCCAATGCTTAACAAAGATGCAAAAGTGTGGGTACTACTCTAGATTGTGTATTTTGTTTGCTTCTTTTTAAAACAGAGAAATATTATTATTATATTATTCTTGCCTTGTGGTTTCCTGTTTTTGTAGCAATGATGTTGTACCATTCAACTGTTCCAAAGAAAAAATAGCTATCATCAACTGTTCATCTCCTACGTATATATGGTTTTCTGTAACTCTATTAGGGTCTTTCTGGGAAAGACATTGGAGAATGTCAAGGTTTGTACGTGTCCCTTAGAAATTTTACATTAGGTTAATTCAATTATCTTTTTTTTATCAAAGACGATCTTCCAACCGATGTTGGTATTCAACGACACTGTGTTATCACCACGCGTCGTAACCGATGTAGAAAGGTCATTAGAATCGATGTAGAAGGCCTTTTTTTTAGTAGTGACCCCTCCACTACATCATATATATCCCTAGTGGGTTTCAACACGTAAAGCATTTTACATGATTCAATATATCATGACAGAGATACAAAGACAACTGGAATGGCAATGATCCTGAGCAAGGTGCTTTATAATTTTACAACAACACAGGGCTTGAAGAACACGAGGGCACCACGGGCTAAGGGTTGAAGAACATGTCAAACCAATCAGCTGATTCTTTCATCTGAAATCTCGTTATTTGGTGTCGAATTCCAGGTTCTGCAATAAACTGAATGACAAAGCAACCAAACACAATCTTAGACGGAAAAAAAGGCCACAATCATTAAACTTTCTCACCCAAGTGACCAAACAATACAAGTTCATACCTTGAAATTGTCGGAACAGTTAAACATTCTGTATGCTTTGCTTGCCTTAGTTCTTGGAATTTCCAAGCCTCCAAGAGGACACTGAGGATCTTCCGCACCTAGAGTTCCCAAACACCCAAGCAAATGCTTCAATTCCAAGTTAGCTAAAAAAATATCCACAAAAGCTAAATATGAACGAAATAACTAAATTGACTAATAAAGATGGATGCAGAGGTCTACGACGGTATTGAATTTTGATATATATCTAGAGAAGCAAAAACCTTATATATGTTGCAGAAGTGCGGTTACCCTGAACTGTCTTTACATGAAGTTGTATATAACAAGGTTCGTAGCCAAATTCGATTTGAAAATGATTACGCAAAAATGCAAAATACATACAAGGGTCTTAATTACCATTAAGAATAAGCAACGGACGTGGTGCAATAGCTGGAATTGAATAGGGTGAATCAAATTGGGAAGCAAAACCAGGAGCAATTCGGTCCCACACCTGATATCAACAATATAAAATTTTGAGATTAGTAATATAGTATCAACTGCAAAAACTCTAGAATAACAGGAACAACGCTCTAGATAGAAATTGTGCCCAGTGGGTGAATAGCTAGCAATTATGGGATACGTATCATGTTAAGCATTGTCAATGATCTTATGTTAAAGCAAATAAAGTATATAGCAATTCATTTGGAGGCGTAATGACCATAGTTGGATTTGTATAAACTCGGCTAACCTTCTCCACCACGTCTTTGTCAATAGCAGCTTTACCCAAATCATCACGAGCCACTGCGTCCATAAACCTAAGAGCATTAGGGATGTATAAATACTAATATACCTTTTAGAATATATGTTCAGTTGTTGACTGTTAGCCTGCTTGAATGAATAATAATAATCTCTATTGCATTGGCTACTATTATATTTGACAAATGATAATCCGTGTCTCAAGAACATTAACTTACAAGACCCTTATATTTTTCCTTCAATTCTAGGTCTTACTCAAACACCGGTCTAACTTCATCATGTAATTTAATCCATAGACAATCTATTATAAATGACCAATTATAAAAGACAATTTATTTGATGTTGCATATAAAATCATGTACACCATGCGCTACACGTATAAACTGATGGTACGTACAAATTACTGAATGGTTTAGTTGCTTTTTTGTCTTTTTACTTCCAACAATTTTTCTTTTTAGTTTTAGTTTGAAATTAATGTTCTATTTGATCCCAATTATTATAATTTTTTAAATGTATTGGTTTTAATGAATTTAAATGTATCAATAGACCATTTGATACATTTAAATTCTTTAAAACTGATATAAAACTAAAATTGTCTTCATTTTTTTGGCAATTCTTCATTGAAAATTTTAGTTTTGTGGAAATTTCAATGAATCTTATTTAGTGATGTAGGTTAATTTAGACCATGAAGAAAAAAAAATTAAGAAATTCTAATTATAGAAGTCAAAATAGAATTTTTAAAATATTAGAAACTAAGAAGGAAAATTGTTACAATTATATAGGAATCAAAAAGTTAATTAAACCTTATGGGATTTATGTGAATAATAGTTCTATTATATAAACCAAAATGAAGTACTAACTAAAGCAAAGATAAGAAAACAGGTAAAACACGAAAGAAGTTAATTTCAAAACCTCATCTGACATTATCTTACCCTCAAAAAGAGGCTTTATAGTCTCAACTCGACCCTGAAACTCATCGTTGTCTATGGCCCATCGAAATCCCTGCAAGCATTTGGCACAAACGTTTTCAATTAATAGTTGTTTCAGAAACACATTTGGCTAAATAAAACCTTCACCCAATAATTCAATGCCACCTGAATACCAATCACCGGAACAGCCACAGCATAGCTAGTATCAGCAAATGCAGCAAACCATGCATGGATTCCTGCATCAAGGAATTATACAATTACAAGTGATGAATCGCATCAAATATGCCATCTGACATGCATATGTATATTCCTTTCAACTTCTCTCAACCCACCTCCAAGTGATATTCCATTGATTCCTATCCTAGAAGGGTCTATATCTCTTCTCCGTGTTAGATAATCTGTCAATTTAATCAAGTCCCACACCTGCCAGCCAGATCAAGGAATATAATACACCATGTTTAACCAAACAAGTCATGAGTTTAAATTGCCATAATTACAGTTCAAATAATAATTTGGAGCATTCAGTGGTTCGAACTATATGGTAAAGCTGCATGATAATTAAGAAGTTACCGTGTCATATATGAATGGCATTGTCTCACCGGTTTTCCATGCAGAAATAAGTGCCTGTGTATTTTTTTTTTGTAAGGGAGGTTGCAGCCAAAACAAACGTAAGAGAAAACATGATTAGTTTTGACTTTTATAATTTATATAGATGGATGACTTATTTTTTATTTTCTGAATGATCGTGGATAAATATGTAAGTAAATTAAAGTTCATTTATTCTTAGTATAAGGACAATACGAACAGAAAAACAATAAATTTTTAAGAGAAATTATTTCTCCTAGAGCTTAACCTATGTTCTTCAAGGCAAATTACATACACTGTTAAGAATCAGTAAAATATGAATTTGATTTGATTTAGTAATCAATTATTATGTTTGGAATTCATTAAAAAAATATTTGAATTAATTTACAGATCAAATTCTATGTTGAAACTTACACGTGACAGAGCTAGACTATTTCTATTGGAATAACTTATATACATAAAATACATTAAAGAAATTAAACAGACTTCCTTTATTTTTTTTGTTGGACAATAATCACTTTATAAATTCATAGTTCTGTTAATTATTTAATATGTATGGTCACATATCGGGCAATGTTATATTTAGAGAATTGGTTAAAACAAAATAATCAAACTTTAGAGAAAAACAAATTATTGAACTTTAGAATTTTATATACGCTTACATACAAGCTTCACATGTTAGAGTAGGTTTACTTGAAAGAATAATTCTGATTAGATCAGCACAACCCAAAATTTAAAAATGATTGCAAGCCATATTATATATGTAAAAAAAAAAATACCACATTAGCCAAGAGATTTGAGCGTAAAATTACTGTTTGAAATCAAAAGTTATATATTATAATGTTTGGTCAAGTATTCCTCTTGATATAAGTTTCTTCAATTATATTATGACTGTATGGTAAATTTCTTTTCTTATAATTTAAAGACACTCAAAAGTGTTTCCTCCTCTCTTATAAATTTTGTTGAACATGCATATAACTAAAGACACGCACTTTTTTGTTAATTACTATGAAGGCAATATTATGCCTTTAATCACAATAGTTATTATAAAAAAACAACTTACCAATCACAATAGTACTGCTTAGCTTATCCAAAAAAAAAAAAATCACAATAGTTGTTTACATCTCACTCTCTTTTTCCCCTGAAAAAACAGGCATGGCATGCGTTTATCCCCCTCTAGTAATAATAAGTTGTTGGAAGTTTTAGTTTACACATTTTTGACTAAAGTAAACACAATAATGCATATGTTTCTGCTAATATAAAATAAAAAGAAGTAAAAAAAAATGGAGTTATTCCCCCCTTAGATTTTAACTTAGCTCCGCACCTGGAACTTACAGTTAATTAAGTAATTTATTTCATTACCGGCCGTCACTCTAAATTTGTAATTGAGTAAAATAATAAGGACAGTTTAGTTTTTTTAAAAAAAAAAACTGAACTGCATGCAAATCCAAACAAATTTGAGTTACACAACCTAAAATCAAAATGATTTCAAAATCAAATCTATCCCTGAAGCTGTGTATAGAAATAGAAAAAAGAAAAATAAGAAATAAGATAAATTTTAAGAGTTTTTGATTTGAGAGAAATGCAAAAGAGAAAGAAATAGGAAAAAAATATATTGTTTTTAAAGCAATTGATTTCTTTTTATGAAAATCATTTTGTTAAGGGAACTGTTGAAAATATAGCCTGCAGCAAGGAAATAAAAAAATGTGCAATCCACAATTTTGTTGATCTTCTCCCTTCTTATATTTCTGCACAATCGAATGTGAGAAATTCTCAATCTCTCCTCTATTTCTCCTCCCTTCCATCTCTTCTCCCTCTATTTCCTCCTAATAATTAACTGTAAACTTTGTGTTTCAAATAGAGTAAACATTTTCCTAGATAACATTAAAAAAATCTAGTAACAATATGAAATAATTTTATAATATTATTCAATAATAGATTACGGTGTATTTGTTATGGTTTATAATTTAAAATTATTTTACACCATGCTTCAATTATAAAATTTGAATCATGAAAGGTGATCGGGTATGATGGTTGTTAAAAACCCAATAGTGAAGCATAGCAAACCAAACTTATTGTACATCAATATAGGTGGTTGTGTTGGTGGCACGTTCTCCATGGTAACGAGAATCAACAGAAATTGCTATATATCCTCGAGAAGCATACGCCTAAAACACCAAGAAATTAACCGAAGCCAGAAATAAAAATCAAGGAATTAATAATTATAATCATAGAGAAGTACAGTAGAATTGCAAATTAATGAAAAATAACCGATGAGTAGTAGTAGTAATTAACCTTTAGCAATGGACGCAGGGATTCTTTGTTACTGTACGAACTATGAAGAAAAACAACCGCAGGCCTTTTTCTCTGCTTATTGCTTTTCTTCAACTTCAAAATTATTAAATCAACACCGGCAACCGTCCTTGCTCTCCTTTCTACGATCCAAAATCGACGAGTTTCTCTCTCGAGCTCAATATCAAATCGGAATAACAAAATTATCAACTCCAGAAAAATCAAATTATTAATTAGTTACCTACCTCTATATTCAAGTACAAGTTCTCCTCCTCAAGCAACTCGTCAAGGTTATCTATATCTGCCTTTGGAGTCGATTCTAATATCTCGATCTATAAGGTTGTTATGCGAATTAACTAGAATTTGAAAAAAATAAAAAAGATGCTATGATTGTTGATATTGATAATACCTCTTCTCTCGT